>NC_134785.1:56059407-56066907 GCF_046742065.1 Oratosquilla oratoria | reverse complement strand
TCTCGCCACATTGTTTGGACCCACCTCAGTCATCCTACTCTTGAGCCACCGGAATGGACCAACTAACACGTAGGAGGCGCCGACGCGGGAGTTTGAGGCATTCAACAAGTCGAGATAATCCTTCAGTTCCCATAATGCCACTGCCAAACCATTGTTGTCTTTCCTTTCTTCTTGACTGCTTCCTTTATCCACGTCTATTTCTTCTTGGTTGTTTTCCTCTTTTGTACGACTCTTCACTTTCAGGGGTTTTGGTTCCGTTAGTCTGTTTCCTCTTCCATTCCATAAACCATCCACAAATTCTGTAGCTGTGGGAGGGAATGCAATTATACATTGACTGTATTTGTACATATGCACAAGAAATCCAGTTGAACACAGGAGTTGCTGGCACAGTGAACTGATATCCTGTTTTTCTTAATAAGAATGAAGGTTGGCATGCGTGGTTGTAAGATGTCTTTTTATTTCGTTGTTCGTCTTTATCGTAGTTCTCGTTATGGAGCAAATACACTGGTGCATCTGTTATCGAACACCTGTATGCCTGTAGGCCTACAGGATCTGTCCTGTCCTGTCCTGTGTCCACCTACACAGACGTGGTTGACGCCCAACTTAACATTTATATGTATGCACTAAAATATTGACATAGTGCAACACTATCTCGAAGGTATTCCTTCCAATGAAGAAGGAATTAAACTGCATAGTGAAAGACAAAACAAAACTTGGGTCGAACTTGATTAGGCTAGATGAGACCTTGCAAATCAAAGGAGTTCTAAGAAAGCTAAGCGAAATTGTCTTGTTTTGTAGTTTTTGTGTTAATATCATGGCTTGTCTGGCCTTATGTGTAGAGAAAAGTGCACGTGAATTTTCTTCGGCTTTACGATACTGATCAGGCACTAAAATATATCTATATGCAACACTGATCTACCGTACATATACACCCATTATCATGTGCAATGTGAGAAAACAAAATTTGCTACCATGAAAAGAACGGATACCTGATCCATCGATGCAAACATTAACGTCTTGAACAGTTTTCTTTAAACTCAGTGGTAGTTCAGAGAAAACGGAGGCTGTCACTTGTCCGTACAGAAACATGATATTCCTCTTGTCGCCATCCGTCGTCGACTTGATGCTTTTCCAAAGTTCACGATCACCTGCAAAAACTGACAGAAAAATCCACCTTTGTAGAGGTTACTACATACATAAGAATAATTAGATAAAACCTTTATCATGACATTTTTATCATAGAACGGTTATTAGTTTTATCTCTAATCTAATCCCGCAGCAATATAAAATCGTTTGGCATTAGGCATTATGAAATATATAAATTTCGTCATCATAGTAGTAGGATATTGCCAAACTCAATCGATTAATGCTCTTACTATATTTGGAAATTGTCAATTCATATTGATGAATTGAGGGCGTCTAGTAGTTTGTGATATTGGCCCCAGAAATACGAAGAAGAAGAAGACGAAGAAGAAGAGAATAAGAAGAAAAAGAAGAAAAAAGAAGAGGAGAAAAAGAAGATGGAGGAAGAAAAGAAGAGGAGGAAAACGAGAAAGAAGATGAAAAGAAGAAGAGAAAAAGAAAAAAAAAGGAGAAAGAGAAGGAAGAAAAATAGGAGGGGGAAGAAGAAGTAGTAGTAGTGGTAGTAATTGTAGTAGTATTTGTAGTAGTAATAGTAGTAGTAGTTGTTGTAGTAGTAGTAGTAGTAGTAGTAGTAGTAGTAGTAGTAGTAGTAGTAGTAGTAGTAGTAGTAGTAGTAGTAGTAGAAGAATTAGAATTAGAAGTAGAAGAAGAAGAAGAGGAAGAAGAAAGAAGAGAAATTGAGATTGAGCAAAAAGAATTATATGCGATGGAGGAAGTGTGTTATTGATTTGTCGCCGCGAGATTGGAAACGTGGAAAAGGAGGGTAGAGATAGGGGGTAGAGATAGAGGGTAGAGATAGAGAAGTTTGCAGGAGTGACGAAACGGATGTTGGCACGGCTGTGCGAGTCACGTAATGGTCTGAGAGAGGCCTTTATTCAGCAGTGGCCTCGATATAGCTGACTTATTTATTCATCGACTGAAACTCAAGGGAACAAAAATTAGGAGCAGAGTTAGTTTTAAAATATCTCTATGGTACCGTTTCTTAGACAGGATAACATTTTCTAACATTAACCAGAATAAAATATGTAATAGCAAAGGGATAATTATATTTGTATCCAGCTTTGGTGACAGGTGTCTAGGCTTACAGAGTTCGTTATCTAACTTGATTTCTTCAGTAGTTCTGACATCACCTGGGGCTGGTGAAAAGAAGCACTTGAAGACTTCGATGTCTTACGATGAAACTTTTCATGATGACTTGACCCAGCAAGCCGTGTATTTGCTAGTCAACAAGAAGAGTCACGTAGACAGGAACCATTCATACCAGGCTGTGGTTGTGCACTAGTGCCCTGCTTCATGGCTGTATTATATTCGATACAGGGAAAGCAATCTGTGCATGAAGAACTACTGTAGTATGAACGAGATGAAGAAGGAAAGGGAATGCTTGGACTTGCTGAAGAACACGAAGGTAGTTCCTCGTGTATTAGGACATTACGCGTCACGTGGTCGCTATGTCCTCGTCACGACCTATCACGGGAACTTGAGTCTTCGTAGGTTCATCGAGTCGGTCAGAGGTGGTGGTCACACCGTCTAGGAATGCCGAAAAGTGCACAGTGTCTTGAGGAAGATGGTGAAGGCAGTTGGCGCCATTCACAGGGAAAGTGTCACGCATAATAATATAAATGAAGAAAAGGTGTTGGTTAGCGAGGATTCCAAAGGCCGGGAATCTGTTACGGTCGTGGGGTTTAGATAGGCAGAGGGTGTCGAGAGGAGCGGGTCAATGGGTTCTCATCTCAAGGTGAGAGATATGAAGGCTCTGGCGGGGATCCTGAAAAAGGTGTCAGTTTCTTTCCCGAGTTGCAGAACCTTTCACAGAGTCGCTCTCCAAATAAAAAACGACTCTCCACTTAACCTTAAGGAAATAACACGTAAATTGTCAGCCAAACAATGCCTGCACTGTGCTGTAAAGGGCAGTACGAGCTAGGTCACGACATTTAAACGAAACCCTAAAGAAGGCATAAAGAGTGACTTCGACCAGGTTTCTAGTGGGGAATCGACTTGGGAAGTTGTTCCCTGTAAAGCACCGTCCCAACTCCCTCAGGTCTCTACCACTCGCCCGAGTATGAAACAAACCGAACTAGATTTCTCCAACATAGAAAGAGGTTATCAAAATCCCTATACCGAAAATAATTCAAAATTACTTGAAAATAACCAAAGACAAAGAATTTCGAATCAACAGAGTTTCCAGATTCTTAATCCAAAGCCGGCTGTTGATCATTCTATGGGTAGAAATATGGGTCTTCATACTAAACAAGAAACATACTCAGATGAGATACGTGGACTTAGAATCCATTCATAGGTTCCCAGTACTAAGTCTTAGAACGATGGAACTAAGAGACAGGTGAATAGGGTCAGACCACACACTTTTCTAACCAATGAGAACAACGTTCAAAATTCGATGTTTCTTTAGGGGATAAATGACAAGTCTCCACGACAAACAGCGTGCAACCGTTCACAAGAAAAAACCGAGTATCAATTGCTTAACAACAGTCGTGTGACAGATGATAGTTACCGGCACAGCTGCAAATCACGACCTCAGGGCTGTCAGCAGGATAGTGATCATCAGAAGTTTTCTTGTTGCAAGCAGCCATGCACGTATCAACAAAGCTCCACTTGCAAACAGTCCCAAAAATCCTCAGATTTTTAGAACCCATCCTAGCAATACCAGCACCTAATGCCTTAGTACTTCCAACCCCTTCAACAGTTGGTTACACCGTATGTTCAACCGATATACTAGACTTGCTTAACTGCCCAAAACCCACAGCAAATCCAACATCCATTAATGGCCACAACTCCTCATCAGCAAATCAAGCAACCGTACCTTGGTCCTCAATACCTTGAACCTATCCAGTACCAGTACATCACTGTCCCATATCAACATCTGAGTGCTTATACACCACAACAGGCATCTCCTCAACCTATATAGGTCCTGCAGTAGCATCATAATCAGGCTATGCCTCATCAATTGTGTTCCGAAGTGGCTCAGTAGCAGCCTCACCAAAAGATGTCCTCGGAACATCATCTTAACGAGGTGTTTCCGATACACACTCCCATTAATGAAGGACCAGGACAACTCTGCAAATGCGAGCAAAAGCCGCACTGTCAAAATAGGCACAAGTGTGGAGCCCATTCCCTTAATAGCCAGCATCTTTGAGACTGCGCCCAGTCATCAAATTGCTATAAATTGTATGGATGTTGACAAGTATCAAATACAGGCCCACACCAACGCTGCAAATTCGGCGAATCTTCGAAATACGATTGCGCGCAACAACCTAACACGAAATAACATTATAGTTGCGGACATTCACCATATTAGTGTAACTGTAGACAAGAAAAAGAGTGTGGCCAACCATCTATTTCCTAAACACTACGTAAAAGTAAACATTGGTATTCAAACAGTTAACTTCTGTAGATGCAGCCATCGCTTTTTGTAAGCTTAGCTTACTGACCCCCCTTCGCTGCTAAGGGGATGTCAGGGAGAGAGAGGTTATCTATTAAATTATCTATTTGTTTATTTATGTACTTATTTATTACTTATATATCTATTAATCTATTTATTTATATATTTCTTTAATTATCTATTCTTTATTTATTTGTTTACTAGTATATTTGTTTATTATTATGTATCCATCCTCGTCTCTTTCTCTCTCTCTCTCTGTCTCTCTCTCTCTCTCTCTCTCACACACACACACACACACACACACACACACACACACACACACACACACACACACACACACACACACACACACACACACACACACACAACACGTGTGTGTGTGTATTTGCAGAGGTATCATAAATCTTCACAATTGTGAGAAAATACTTATAGTTCCATCTGTGCCTTTCGCAAACCTCGCGGCGTGCCTTTTCGCTTTCTTCTCGGGTCCTGCGTCACTTTGTCGACGGAGACCGAAAGGACAGGAGTGTTCTCCGGCGACCGTTGTAGGGTGGCGATGGACTGCTAGGGCGATCATAAGACATCCCGCCCTCTCACCTGGGACAAGGAGATCCCCAGCGGTGGAGAACGAGGGCGGGTGATCGCCTCCAGGTGGTGTAGTTCCTCTTGCCTGAAGTTCTACCACCTTTTCGTCTTTCTACTTTCCGGGAACGCAACCTTTTGATGATTGATCTCCGAGGGCGAGAGGAGGCCATCCCATCACGAGGCTTTCCAGCTGCGAAGGGTCTGCGAAGCTGGAAGGGTCTGCGAAGCTGCATGGAACCGGAGAGCCTCTGCCGACGCTCGTGTCGCCAGCAGCTGCACTTCCAGCCTGAGAGCGGAGTCCTCTCAGCTGAATAAGGTGCTCTGGTGGCAGCCAGAAACTAGATAACCCAAAGGAGGAGGACTTTCGAACTGAGTGGGCCAAGACAGGTTTTACACAGGAAACCAGAGGAATTTCTTCGATTAGATGAAATTGACTGGTGGCAATAAGAAGATTGTATGTAAAAGATGGGAACCGGAAAGTAAAGTCCCCTCCTTCCTACGTCTGTATGACATGACAAAGTTTAGGCACACTCAGCACCGTACATAATATTGGAACAACGATTTAGATAACATGAAACAGTACCTGCACCTGTTAGGAGAAGGCTTCCCCATGCCTGGAGCCACATCGTCGTCGTGTCTGCAAAGAAAAGTCTTCGTTTCAGTTTGAATATTCATTTGTAATACTGCAGACACCCGAAATTCGCCCAAATTTTGTGGAACAAGGAGGACGGGAGGAAATAGAAGGAAGGGTAGTGAGTGGTGGGATGAGGAAGCAAAGAAGGTTGTAGAAGAGAAGAAGCGAGCGTTCACAGATTGGTTACAAAATAGGATGAGAGAATCATGTGAGAGGTACAAAGAAAAGAGAAGTGAAATATAAGATAAAGGAGGCAAAGAGGGGAGCAGATATGAAATGGGGTAAGAGCATGACAGAAAATTTTGAAAGTAATAAAAATATATTTTGGAAAGAAATTAAGAGAGGAAGAGGAGGCAAATCAAGTAGAAAAGAAAAGGTAAAAGGTGCAGATGGAGAGATAATAATGGAAGAGAATGCAGTAAGAGAATGACGTGCAGAGTATTTTAGGGAGTTGCTAAATGTGAAGGAGGATAGCGAGGGAAAGGAAGTTGCAGTGGGAAGCGCTAAGAAAATGACAGTGGTGAGTGAGGAAAATGGAGGAGAAATAAAGAAAGACGAGGTGAAGGCAGTTGTTAATAAGATGAGAGCAGGCAAGGCACCTGGTCTGGATGGGTGTCATGCAGAAAGTCTGAAAAAGGAGGGTACAGTAATGGTGGACTGGCTAGTGAGGCTATTTAATGCTGGTTTAAGAGAGGGTAGAGTGCCGGAGGACTGGAGGAGTGACTGCATATTTCCACTTTACAATAAAAATGATAGTAATAATAGTAATAATAATAATAATAATAATAATAATAATAATAATAATAATAATAATGATAATAATGATAATGATAACAATAATAATAATAATAATAACAATAACAATAATATTAATAATGATAATAATAATATTAATAATAATAATAATGATATAATGATAATTGTAATAACGATAATGATAACAATAATAATAATAATAATAATAATAATAATAATAATAATAATAGTAATGATAATAATAATAATGATAATAATAATAATAATAATAATAATAATAGTAATGATAATAATAATAATGATAATAATAATAATAACAACAATGATTATAATAATATCAATAACGATAATAACAATAATGATAATAATGTTAATAATAATAATAATAATAAAAGTAATCTGTCAAGTGGACAGGACCTCAGAATTTTCAAATCTTAATGACATAAAGGAGAAATTGATAAAAAGAAAAAAATGAAATGCACAGTTCCGACTTACAGTGTATTGGAGTTACAAACGCGGTCTCGAGTTTGGGTTAACCAGAAGCGGAGTGGCACAGGGTGCATGGAAGGGTCCTCTTATCAACCCGTCCTCAGTCCATGAGGGAGACAAAGGTGAATGCCGAAGTGGAAGCTGGTCTGAGTAAATGTCACAGCTTATTTGTTTTTGAATGAAGAGTGATAGGAGTGTTTAGAATAAATTCGAGGTTGTATTAGGTTAAGATAATAAAAAGATAGATAAAGGAAAGAGCACACACACACACACACACACACACACACACACACACACACACACACACACACACACACACACACACACACACACACACACACACACACATATATACATATATATATTTTTTTGCAGAAACCACCGGGAAATTGAAAAACCAGATACCGAACGTTTTCGTCTATCAATACGTTTTCAAAGGTACCTTTGAAAATGTCTTAAAAGACGAAAACGTTCGGTATCTCTTTTTTCAACTTCC
>NC_134785.1:56049407-56056907 GCF_046742065.1 Oratosquilla oratoria | reverse complement strand
TCGGATTGACTGCGTCAGAAACTCGATGTGTTATTTGGGTCGTCGTCTTAGTCGTTGTCGTCGTCCTCGTCGTCCGCCCGTGACGACACCCCCACAATTGGTATACTTGTGATTCACAAATCATCAGTAAGGGAAATAGGAACATAAGAACATAAGAAATAAAGGAGACTGCAAAAGATCCATAAAGTTGTCTAATCGTTTTTTAAAACAACCGATAGTTTCAGCGCTTACTACATGGAACTAGAATATCAACCTCATGCGAAGGGGAAATTTCGTGCTGATTCGCTCTCTGTCCAGCTTCGGTTATTTGCGAAGCCCGGTAGTACAGTTAGGGTGAAGCAGTTAACCGGGCACAGCTCTGAGAAGCACTCGACTTAAAATACCAGAGATTTTTGGCAGGGAAGGACTGCTACACGAGGACCGTCAACTTCACCTCCCCGAACTCCCACCTTCGTTTGTGAACTATTCTTTGTAGGCGTCTGAGAGCTCCTCTTCGCTTTTCAAGTCCCTCATATGTTTATTCAATCTGTTGTTCGGAGGTTGTATTTAGCTGAAAGGAAAACGACCTTGACGCTGAAGGTTCAATAGTGATAACATCATATGGCGTTAGCTGGAAGAAAATATCGAGGCTATTTCCTAGAACCGTCTAGCAAGTGCTCCTCTTGAGGTGAATAGAATCGTCTGGTTTTACCCTTGAAAAGATATCTAAATATCTAAAAATATCTGGGTGGTGGTCGCCTAGAGGCTACTTGTTTCTTTGAGGAGATTAGATTTTGGTTCCTCTTATCGGCCAATAATTCGAATAATTTTTTTTTTTTTTTCTAGTTGCCGTCAGATATCTTTTTATCAATCTCCATGACATTCCCTTGGTATCAAAAGGCTTTATCTCCTACCATGCCAAATAAATGACACTCTCCTGCAAAACTTAAATTTTTCGAGTTTCACTTTCATGCTTACATTCAAGTTTCACTTTCATATTTACATTCCTTTTAAGGACAGACGTCCCCCAAATCAGGCTCGCCCAAAGTGGCTCGACAAAGAAACTGGAAAAAGTGCTAAAAAGAGACAGGCTTATAAGAAATATAAGTGCTCCGGTGCATCTAATGACTATCAAAGTTATGTATCAATACAGAGAGATTTAAAAAAGACAATAAGAAAAAGAAAACGACAATACGAAATGAATATCGCTGATAAATCCAAAGAGAATCCCAAAGAATGCTACAGCTAGAGATAAAAAGGTTGTTAAGAATCACATTGGTCCACTATTATCTGATGACGGTCAACTTGAATATTTAAATGAAGGAATGTGTAATATTCTAAACAATTATTTTAGCTCGGTATTCGTAAACGAAACACCTTAAAGTGAGCTCTAAACTGAAACCTGTGAAAAGTCTAGGATAAACTTACTCACTACGGTAAATATAACAAAAGAAAAAAATAAAAGGTGTATAGAGAAACTCAAAGTTAATAAAACACCAGGGCCTGACGGTTGGCATCCAAGAATTTTAAAGGAAATGAAAAATGAGATGGTTGTACCATTAGAAATGATTTTCAAGAAATCCATCATATCCGGAGATGTCCCAAGATAATGGAAACTAGCTAACGTTACTCCCATATTCAAAAAAGGTGACAAAAAGAAACCTAATAACTATAGGCCTATAAGTTTGACCTCAATCGTAGGAAAAATATTGGAAACTATCATCAGAGATGCTATCGAACATCATTTAGAAAGTAACCGTTTGATAAATGATAGCCAGCATGGTTTCAGACCGAAACGTTCTTGCGTGACTAACTTACTCGAATTCTACAACACAGTTATCTCGAGTTATGACAAAAGAAACAATATAGATTTAATATATCTAGACTTTGCAAAAGCTTTTGATACCGTCCCACACGAAAGACTACTTACTAAATTAGCTTCACAAAGAATAAGTGGTAGCCTATTAAGTTGGACTAGTAATTGGTTAAATGATCGAAAACAGAGAGTTGTTTTAAATGGAAAAACTTCTAGATGGAAAAATGTTACAAGTGGAGTTCCTCAGGGTTCCGTTCTTGGGCCACTTCTATTCATAGTATATATAAATGATATAGATCATGGACTAAAATCTACTGTTTCCAAATTTGCTGATGATACAAAACTGTGCGGAATGGCAAATGATCACTTAAATCAGTTAGATATTCAAGAAGATTTAGATAAACTACAGCAATGGTCTGAAAAGTGGCTAATGAAATTTAACATAAGTAAATGCAAGGTAATGCACATAGGTAAAAATAACAGCAAGTACGATTGCAAGTTATTTGGAAATTCGTTAACAAAAGTGAATGGTGAAAAAGATCTCGGCGTAATTATCAGTAACGATCTCAAATCATCCAAGCAGTGTATTTCAGCCTCTGAGAAAGCAAATGAGATTCTAGGACTGATTGCGTGATCTTTTGACTTCAAAAGTCCATCACTCATTAACAAGCTATATAAATCGTTAGTTCGTCCATATTTGGAATATGCTGTTTCCGTGTGGTCATCGAAACTACATTGCACTGCCTCTGCAGGAAGTTTATTCCATTCATTAACTACATGGTTTGCGAAGTTGTTTCTACCCACTTCCAAATTGAATCTATTTCCGGACAGTTTGAGACCATTATTTCTTGTCTGATTCTCATTCAGTGTGACAATTTTGTCACTTTTGATGTTCAATTCGCTTTAGAATTTTAGAGACCTGTATCAGGGAAAACAGATTCATATGTTTTAGTCGATTTTCGTATGATTTATTTTTGATATTTGGAATCAGTTTTGTGGCTCGCCGTTGTACTTTTTCCAGTCTGTCAATGATAGGAAGAGTTAAGGATGTACATGTGCTAAGGGTAGAGGGTGGGGGAATATCAGATTATTTTTTGGTGGAAGGTAAGTTGAGAGTGGAGGATAGATGGAGAAAGAGGAAAGGGACAAAAGGTAGGGAGGTTCTTAGAGTGAACTCTTCAAATGAAAATGAAAAGGAGAAGGAGTACGAAAAGAAGCTGAAGGAGGAGTGGAAGGGAGTGAAGGATAGAGTAGAGCTAGGAGTGGAGGAGGAATGGGGATGGTTCAAGGAGGGAGTCATAAAGTGTGCAAGGATGGTGTGTGGAACAAGAAGGACAGGAGGAAATAGAAGGAAGGGTAGTGAATGGTGGGATGAGGAAACAAAGAAGGTTGTAGAAGAGAAGAAGCGAGCTTTCACAGATTGGTTACAAAATAGGACGAGGGAGTCATATGAGAGGTACAAAGAAAAGAAAAGAGAAGTAAGGCAAAAGGTAAAGGAGGCAAAGAGGAAAGCAGATGTGAAATGGGGTAAGAGTATGACAGAAAATTTTGAAACTAATAAAAAGATGTTTTGGAAAGAAATTAAGAGAGGAAGAGGAGAAGAATCAAGTAGAGAAGAAAAGGTAAAAGGTGCAGATGGAGAGATGATAATGGAAGAGAAGGCAGTAAGGGGAAGATGGGCAGAATATTTTAGGGAGTTGCTAAATGTGAAGGAGGATAGGGAGGGAAAGATAGCTGCAGTGGGAAATGCTAAGAAAATGAGAGTGATGAGTGAGGAAAATGGAGGAGAAATAAGGAAAGATGAAGTGAAGGCAGTTGTTAAGATGATGAAAGCAGGTAAGGCACCTGGTCTGGATGGATGCCATGCAGAATGTCTGAAAAAGGGAGGTACAGTGATGGTGGACTGGCTGGTGAGGTTATTTAATGTTTGCTGGAGGACTGGAGGAGTGCCTGTATAGTTCCACTTTACAAGGGAAAAGGGGACAAGTGTGAATGTAGTAGTTTCAGAGGGATTAGCTTGTTAAGTGTAGTTGGGAAGGCTTATGGGAGGATCTTGATTGAGAGGATTAGGAGATGAACAGAGGAACAGTGTGGATTTAGGACAGGTAGAGGTTGTGTAGATCAGATCTTTGTGGTAAGACAGATATGTGAGAAAGCTATAGGAAAGGGGAAGGATGTTTTTTGGGCTTTTATGGATCTGGAAAAGGCTTACGATAGGGTAGACAGAAAGGCACTGTGGGAGGTTGTGCAGGTATACGGGATAGGAGGAAAGCTTCTGGGAGCTGTCAAGAGTTTTTATGGGAGTAGTAGAGCTTGTGTCAGGATTAGAAATGGAGAGAGTGAGTGGCTCGAGGTAAAATGTGGGATCTTTGTCAAGGATGCGTTATGTCGCCCTGGCTGTTCAACTTATACATGGATGGGGTAGTGCGAGAGGTAAATGCAAGGGTAGTGGGTCAGGGATTGGAGATGGTTAAAGAAAATGGAGAAAAGTGGGAGGTGAGCCAGCTGTTGTTTGCGGACGACACTGCGCTTGTGGCAGGATCGGAGGAGGGTTTGAGGAAGTTGGTGGCAGAGTTTGGGAGAGTATGTGATAGAAGAAAGGTAAAGATAAATGTGGGTAAAAGTGAGGTGATGAGATGTACAAGGGGTGAAAGTGGCAGTAGACTGGAAGTGAGTATTAAGGGAGAGCGACTGGAGGAAGTGGATAGTTTTAGATACTTGGGTGCAAATGTGGCAGGAAAAGGTGGAGTGAAGGTGGAGGTAGAATGTAGATTGAGAGAAGCGAGTAAATGCCTTGGTGGATTAAAGAGTGTAATGAGGAATAGACATTTGGGAATGGATGCTAAGAGGAGACTGTATGAAGGAGTGATTGTGTCAACAGCAGTGCATGGGGCAGAAACATGGAACATAAGAGAGGAAGAGAGAAGGAGTTTGAATGTGTTTGAGATGAGGTGTCTGAGAAGTATGATGGGGGTTACTAGGCTGGATAGAGTGAGAAATGTGGAGGTGAGGAGGAGAACAGGGGTGGAAAGGGAGTTGGGAGATAGGGTTGATGAAAGAGTATTAGGATGGTTTGGACACATGGAAAGAATGAGTGAAGAAAGACTAGTAAAAGAGGTATGGAAGGCAGATATGGAGGGAGTGAACATGAGGGGACGTCCTAGGATGAGGTGGATGGATGGGGTGAAGGGGGCTTTGGGGAAGAGGGGAATGTCTGTTGAGGAAGGACGGGAGAGGACAGAAGACAGGGGTGAATGGAGAATGGTTGTATATGGAGGATGTTGTGATGCATGAGGTGGAATGGGCTGGGGGATGGGGGGTGAGGTAGTATGTGTGAGCAAAATTTGATGCAGCCCGAAGGGATTTCTCCCAGTCTCTCTTCTACTTTTATGCAATGGGGGGACGGAGAGGGGGGGGTCGCCGATTTAATGAAGCGGCCTTGCTGTGGATGTGCTGTGTCTTGCGACACTGCCTCTGACCCAGGGCAGTGGACAAGGTGCAGGGATGACCCGTCATCCAGGAGGTGCTAAGATAAGAGGGAGGGTGGAGGGGTGTGGAGTGTATTTAGGAATGGAATGGGTGGGAATGATTGTATGCCTTTTCCTTTTTGGCTACCTCCCTTGTAAGTGGGAAAAAGCCTTGGTATATGTATGTACTTACTTTATCATAGTTTTTATTTATTCATTTATTGTTATTATTAGGATTTTTCGCATCCAACCTAGATATGGACCAAAAGGTCTCCTGTCGGCATGCACCGCCTTTGTAATCCTTTGTAATCCTTTGTCTTGAGAAGACCAAATCTAAGTTCTTAAAGTGGTCAGTTGCTGTTTGGGAAAATAAGAATATGATCTAGAAATACACTGGCAGTGTTTCCTAACAAACC
This sequence comes from Oratosquilla oratoria, assembly GCF_046742065.1. Classification (NCBI taxonomy): domain Eukaryota; kingdom Metazoa; phylum Arthropoda; class Malacostraca; order Stomatopoda; family Squillidae; genus Oratosquilla; species Oratosquilla oratoria. The sequence continues at coordinate 56,051,229 of NC_134785.1, read as the reverse complement.
ATCTAGTACTGTATTCATTAATCTCATATGAGGTAATGGACTATTACATAACTCAAAAGGCATTCGTGTGAACGCATGATGTCCCGTTGTTGCAGAAAGTGTTGTATAATCCCGTGAATATTCGTGCAACTCGATTTGCCAAAACGCCAATTTGATGTCTATAGTGCTAAAATACCTATTCTCGATTCTCAAACTACGAAGTATATATGCTATTAACCGTAACGGTAGTCGATCAAATATTGTGTGTTTATTTAATTCCCTATAGTAAATAACTGGACGTATGGTACCATCTGATTTTGGCATCAGAATCAATGGGAAGTTCCATTCACTTTGACTGGGTTCTATGACATCCTGCGATAGTATTTTACTGATCAATTTGTCTACAATAGCTAGCTTTGAATGTAGCCATCTGTAGGCAGGAATATAAATAAGTTGAGTACTTGGTTTTGATTTGATCTGATGTTTTGAAATTGTTGGTTTTCCCAAGGCGTCCCCCGGCAAAGCAATTGCTTTATTGTGCTTTACAAGTAATTTAATTAAAGTTGAATTTGACTCTAGACAACAAGTAGGTTCTAGTTGACTCTTATATTTTTTCCCAAATCTATTTCTTCTTGAATTGAACAGATTGATGAAATTGGTGATGCCAACTCCTCAGGAGTCTCATTTAAAATCTGAATGGGTCTTTGACACACTTGAAAACATACTATTTGTGTTCCTTTTCTTAAGACTATGTCTTTATTCAAAGTACCGGTCACTATTATTTCTACCTTGTTCTTATGTGTCTTATAAATCCCGGAGTTCAATTTAAAACCTTTTATCCTAATTGATTCTGGGATAGTTAAAAATTTGGTGTCTACAGTGACTCCATTCAACTGCGCTTTTACTCTGTTAATTGCTCTGGAGTGCATTAATGTCGACTTTATTATTCCACCTTCCACAATTACAAAAGCTTCATTTGTAGTTGATGAATTCTGATTAATTTCTGGGATTTCTTGAACACCTGTGTTGTGTTCACTATTTGTTCTATTTTCTTCTTTTTGTGTTATCTGTTCTTGAATAGACCATTCTGCCCCGCTACCATCCAATCTAGCATTGTTATCTTCCCCATCTAGCTCAATAGGTTCTTTTATCATAGATACGGTCTCTAAGTCTCCAATTAAAATTGCCACAACATCTAGGTTATCACAGATATTCCATTTATGTTCTTCATACTTAATTTTTTGCAATAGAAGCTTCATATTCTCATATGTTTCCTTCATGTTAGCTGCATGGCCAGAGGAAACTTATTTCCATTGAGGAGCAAAACAACTTTCAGGCTTACCTTTGAAGAGTTAATAAACACGCGCCACTCATGTCTGGCATGTATATGGTTAAGTTCCTCCATAACAGAATATACGCCATTGCAAAACACCACACTATCCTCAAATGAGAAAAGCTGTTCAAAATCATATTTCCATCCTCTTGATTGAAATTTATCCCACGTAACACACGTAATGTAACATACCATGGAACGCAACAACTGTGGGTGATGGAAAAAAATTGACATTATTTTTGGAATCATGCATGCAAAAACATAAAAGATACAGGTATTATTTTTCTTGGGACAAATTCTTTCTTGACCAGCGTTATCACAAACAACCTAGTCAATAATGAAATTATCCAGTTTGTATAAACCCAAACTCCAATTCATATAATTTTCAAATTTATTTTTAATATAACAAGATTCAATAATGTTTCTACAATATTATTACAAAACGTAATTTGGATTTTTTTTCCAGTCAACATTATGTCCATAGTCCTTTTGGTGAACAAACGGTACACT
>NC_134785.1:56036907-56044407 GCF_046742065.1 Oratosquilla oratoria | reverse complement strand
TCGGTATCGCTGCGCTTCGGGTCGTTACTCCGACTCTCGTGGGCGGGGAGTTGGGTGTGTGTGTGTGTAAGGTCATAGCATTACCCATAGATCGGTCATACGAGCTCTGAGCTCTCTTCCGGTAGGGAAATAGCTGTCGATCACGAGTCCAACACGTGATCCAAAGACCAAGGTGAATACACACACACAGGCACGCACACATATTGCTTTGGAAACTGGGTAATAGAAGTACCAAAAAGTGATTTTTCGAGAGGTGCTCAGGGTGGCAGGAGATGACGGTCAGGGTAGTATAATGATCCTTGCAAGATCAGGTCAAGTTTGTTGTAATTAAATGACATACTGGAAAGACCAGACGGTTATATGGACATGTTTGCAGACGGTTAAAGAAAATGAAGGAACTAGAATTGTCAGATGGAAATTTATGACACCACGAAGAGAGTGTCAAATGACGACACAGTCAGAACATGATACTTGGCTTATATTGGTACACAGTAGGAGATGATGTGTCAAGAAAAGAGAGAGAGAGAGAGAGAGAGAGAGAGAGAGAGAGAGAGAGAGAGAGAGAGAGAGAGAGAGAGAGAGAGAGAGAGAGAGAGAGAAAGGGTGGGGGAGATGAGAATAACGAAAAATCCTGGTTGTTCTTGGCAACAAAAGGTTTAAGATTAAAATATTGTTCACGATAATCATTATAGCAAGAAAACAATATAATCTCGTTGGGCATAACTTAACGCTGTTTAGGAACACGTATACGAGGAAATTTTTGATAACGTAGTAATGATTTTGACGCAATTGCTGTATGATACTGCAGTATGAAACCACATACAAAAACATATAAACAAATAGACAGATCAGTAAATAAGTAAATAACAAATATATAGATAGATAAATAAAAAAACAAATAAATGAACGAGTGAATGAATAAATAAATAAAATTAATAAATGGTAAAACGAAGTTAAATGAAATAAAACGAAACAAAATAAGATAAGACAAAATAAAATAAAGTTCAATGATATACCGTAACAAAACTATATAAACAGAAATAATTGAAATAAATCTAAAGCAAAACAAAACATAGTAGACTGAAAAGAAAAACAGAATATAACAAAGTGAAATTAAATAAAGAGGTATGGAAGGAACCAACAGAAAATGGGATCTGGGTCTGTAAGTTTTGATTCAAATGAGACACCGTAGGAGGCTACCTTCGGGACGAGTCCTCGCTACCCGTGGTGAACAGACTCCCCCCACAGTAACGTTATGAGGCATATTTATGTAGTCGCGGGATGTGGGGGAATATCCATTGGTGACAATGTGTAAGGACAACTAGCCATCAGCTTCAGAGCATTTATGTTTGAGCTACGGCCATATTACGCCTGTGAGAAAGGCATTTGTATGCTACCAAAAGCACAATCCCGGGCCATGCCCGGCAATTCTGCCCCAGCCAGAGGGATGCTGCCTTTCGGTACGCCCCGAGGATATTTAAATCGTGGGAGGTCGGGTCAGGTCATAGTATCCTTTCTGACTAGGGTTGGCCAACACGAGCGTGTGTAGACCTCTTTCCACCAGAATAAAGTGCATAAACCAAACCGAGTGTCAGGCTCTCCATACGTCACGTAGTCCAGTAACATACGCCCGTATGATACATACCCACCCCGCCCCACCGTCCGCTCCGCCTCCCGTCAACGAAATGGAATCGTCAGGTGTCGGACAAAACAAAATCTTCAGAGTGCATCATCAACACGGAGGGCTACCAGGTACCACAGGAAAAGGGGAGAGAGGTGACAAACGGTTAAACACTCTAAAGAAACGACATTTGCCTTTTTTCAACTTTTGTTCGAGGTGACTTCGTTCAACGGTTACCGTCGGGACAATTCAAATGTTCACTGTACTGAGTTCGAACTTTCGCTAAGCCGAGGTCAAACGGTTCGCTGGATCGAGTTCGAACGGTTCGCCGAACTGAATTGAACGTTCGCTAAATCGAGTTCGAACGGTCACTGCACTGAGTTCGAACGTTTCATTGAACCGAGATTGAACATTCGCTGGACCAATTTCGAGCTTCAAGATCGCAAGAAGAAAAACAGAACAGAAACTTTATGAGGCAAGGCAAAAGAAATAGCATGTGCGGTTAGAGAAGTTTTTAAACACGTGAACAAATTCACGCACGGAGAAAGGAATATATTCCTACACGCACGCACTCACTCACTCACACACCCACGCACAACCACACGAGGACTCAAACGCATGCTACACACTCGCAATCACGTACGCATGACCGCAATCGGCAACAAACTCCCGCTTCGCGGGAACATTTACACGCGCACCTGCATACCGATACACACACACACACACACACACACACACACACACACACACACACACACACACACACACACACACACACACACACACACACACACACACACACAGAAATGGACATTTCATCTAAGATGAGAGACATATTATTTATAGATAAAATGTTCTAAAATGTTTTTATGACCATTTATTTCTGCAGCCAGAAGTGATTTTGAAATTTACAACACCTTCCTCAGAAAGAGAGTGAATTAATTCACTCTTCTGCATACGGCAGCTGAATTGAACAAAATATTATTATGTGTTTTGTACTTGGCGAATTTGTATTCCAAACCTACACTTACAGTTATGCACAGGTGCCGTCCTTTCGTCTTCCCAACCCCAATAACGTACTCATCCCCCCCCCTCTTGCTAAGGTCAGATAAGCTTAATCAGTTGAGGGTAGAGTCTCTGACTTCAGGGGTCACAGCTGTTTCAAGAAACCCCTTCCAACATGCGATGACCATGAAAAAGAATAAACCATGAATAGCAGATAAAAAGTCAATCTAACTTCCTGACTTTCATTATAACTCTCATCAAGAATATATCCATCGCTCTCCGTACACTCCTTATATTACCATCTATAGGTCCTCTTTACAAACATCCCATCCGTAGATCACATATAGAACACATTTATTTTGGAAATAGAAATTGTTGAAATATTAAAGACATTGATACAATTTCTGACGTTACGCTTGATTCATCTGAATGTCGACATTGATGCACCCTGAACTTCCGAGGTGTCAACACCTCTCAACTAGAATTCCGAAGACTGCCGAATAAGACGAAAATTCTCAATAGTGCAAGGAAAACAAGAGGCTTGGTTTGTATTGAATGGGAGGGGGAGCACTTGTGGTTACCAAAAATTATTTCTATGCGGTGTTGAATTAATCTAATGAGAAAAAATACTAGAAAATAAAAACGATATTATTGAGCCGAATGTCGACTCAAACGCAGAGCCCTCTGGAGGTGCTACGCCGAAATTAAATGTAAACAGAGGCCATGAGACACCACAAGGGATGATCAGATTATACAACGAAGACCCTTTTTCTGGTTTTGGAAAGTACGAAAGAAGAAATTTAAGTTGAATCTTAGACATGGAAAGGGAGATAAGTATTAATAGCAACTTGTGGGTTAAAGAATTCATAGAACTAAGGAAAGAGATTGTGAATTTAAAAAAAGCCATTTTCGAAGCTAACAGTGAGATATGTAAACTAAAGAAAATAAATTGCGAACTAAATAACGAACTAAGGGAATTAAAAAAAAATCTAATTAGGTTAAATGTGAAAAAGAAAATATGAAAATCAATGATACTACCAACAGTGAGAACTTAAAAAAAGAGGTAAATCACAAAATACAGGCAATGTCTGAAAGAATTGAAGAAAACTTAGGTGAGGAAATTTTGCAGAAGATTAAGAAATGGAATGAAAAAAGGGAAAAGGAAGAGATAGCTTTTAAAGAAACAGCAGATGCAGGAAAATGCAGAAGACACAATTATTCAAGTCATCAAAGGAAAAGCAAATTTGGTCAGAGATGCAGAGGATAGAAAAAAAAATATCAATAACAATTCTAAAATAAGTAAAAGATGATGACCCCAAGAAGTAGAGAAAGATATAGTAGAAGTACATAGAATGGGACAATATTCTAAAGAAAGAAATCGATTTCTGAAGATAAAACTAAGATCACAAATGGCAGCAGAAGACATATTAGCAAAATCAAGCAAGTTAGCAAAGAATAAACATTACAACAATATATGGATAAAAAGAGAAATGAATGTTGAGGAGATAGAAAGAGGGAAGACACTGGTGTTGGCTAATCCAGTGGAGGGGGAATTGTCTTGTAGCAGGTGCTGTACGGATTCTCTTCTGGATGCTAGACGATGGAGCGAAGAGGGATTGCCTCGTAGCCTACCAGAATGTTGGTAGGAATGATGGGGCGAGGAGCGTTGGAGCGTTAGCTCGTAAATATTGCTTGGCGGTGCGGCGAAGAGCGTAAAGCTGGGAAGTGGCTATGTTCGACTGGAGTGTAGATCTCTGATGAATCTTCTCATCGCGTGGAATCCGCTAATCCGTAGCCGCTGGCGTCAGAGTGTTGAGTTGTTTTTCGAATCCGTAACCGCTGCTGCCAGAATGTAGGGTTGTTGTTTAGGAGGAATGGCAAAGTTATTGCTTGGGAGCCACCGGTTGCCACCAGAATGTAGATTTGTTTTGTGGTCTACATCGAGTTTAGAGGTGTTGAGACAAACGAAGTTATAGATGTTTTCTTTAATGTCTCCGTCTAGACTGATCTATATCTCGGAACATTCCACGAGGAAAACGCTGGCGGTTGCCAATGATGATATTTACATACAAATCAAAGCGCTATATACAGTTTATTCGGGGCAAATGAAAAATCGTCACCTCAGAACGCCCACATGAAGAATCGTCACCCCATGAGATCCACCTGAAGAATTATCACCCCAGTACACCGAATATCCACAGTGGAATAAAGATTAGGTTAGGTTAGATTATGTTAGGCTATGTTAGGTTAGGTTAGGTTAGATTAGGTTAAGTTAGGTTAGGTTAGGTTACTTTACATTAGGTTAGGTTAGGTTAGGTTTGGTTTGTTAGATTAGGTTAGGTTGCGTTATGTTAAGTTAGGTAAGGTTAGGTTAGGTTGAATGAAGGTTATGATTTTTGTCCTCAACTTATACAAACGAAGAATCGTAAACCCAGGTTGGCCCACATGAAGAATTGTCACCCTGTCGAAGTCTGGGGTGACGATTCTTCATGTGATCCGTTTATTCTCAACTGTCTACTGCCTATTCTACTTCTACAATATACAATACATGAATTGAGTATGTATGGAGACAGTATTTATGCATAGATTATTCATATACAAGTAACGAAAGCACATATCATAATAATATTAGTCGTATGACGACTTGCAGTTGGCAGTTTGTACGCAGGCGTCCTTTGGCGCTCGGCCCAAATGACCACGGTGAGGTCAGACACAATAGGCGGCCCTACGGGAGTTTTCTGGAGAGTTCGGACCTGAAATCTTGTAGCTAATGCGTGCGTGTGCGCGTGTGTACGCTGGGCATCTAAAGGATTGAATATTTCCTTGAACCATATTACAAAACACACACACACACACACACACACGCACACACACACACACACACACACACACACCTCTCATGGCGCTGTGGTTAGAGCTCTGGCCTGCCACTACGGAGGTCCGGGTTCGATCCTCGCCCGGGGCTGAAATAATATCAGTATCGCAGCGCTGAGGGGTGTTACTCCAACTCTCGTGGGCGGGGAGTTGGGGGTGTGTGTGTGTGTGCAAGGTCATAGCATTACCCATAGATCGGACCTACGAGCTCTGAGCTCTCTTCCAGGAGGGAAATAGCTGTCGATCACGAGTCCAACACGTGATCCAAAGACTAAGTAAGTGAATACACACACACACACACACACACACACACACACACACACACACACACACACACACACACACACACACACACATATATATATAATATATATATATATATATATATACATATATATATATATATATATATATATATTTATATATATAAAGAAAGGGAGAGTAGAAAATTATTCTAGAAAATCTGTTACATCTGATTTTGCACATAGTCGTCGTCCCTGTATGTTTTCATTTACACACGACCTTCATCAAGTGAGCCTCTGATGATGCGGCCATGCCTCATTTCTAAAATCAGTTCCCCCTCTTGCCGGGTGTCAAACGTTCCTAAATCTCTCTGAAATGTCGTCGACGAATCTCATCCAGCATGTGAGACTGGCTATTAGTCTTGCTTGTGTGCCTACCTGGTCGCCAGCTTGCCCTATCTTCCCCCCCTACCTGACACCAGATACCCTTCCCAAGCAAACGACTAAGCCGACCCGCTGTTGGCAGGAACCATTGCCTCCGGACAACTCAAGTTGGCAGACGCTCCCAGCAGGCTGGCCCGTGACGTCACAGGCATGACAACTTGGGAAGGGGTATATTGAAAGAGACTTCTTCCACCAAGTTGGTGTTGCTGTTGGCTAGCTGGCATGTATGTATGTACGGTATGTATGTATGTACGGTATGTATGTATGTATGTATGTATGTATGTATGTATGTATGTATGTATGTATGTATGTATGTATGTATGTACATACGTATATATGCAAGTATGTATATATATATATATATATATATATATATATATATATATATATATATATATATTTATATATATATGTACAACACTGAATGGGTCCCAGTGAACAGATATACATTTTTATCAATCACAATCCACTTTAATTTTAAGCCATCAACACCGAGAGAGACTCGCAATCGGTTAAGTCACTAACACTTGTGACGTGCTAGCCTCGGTTCGAGTCCTTGGTCGTACAACGTTTCAACTTCTGCATGTTGGCCTCCTCAAGTCTCTCTCGATGTTGATGGCTTAGAATTAAAATGTATTGTGGTTGATAATATATGTATATATATATATATATATATATGTATATATATGTATGTATGTATGTATTTGTGTATGTATGTACGTATGTATATTTGCATATATGTATGAATGCATGCATGTATATTTTTATGTTCTCGTTGGGATTTGTTCACGTATGTATGTATTTATGTATATATGTACCGTATACATTTGTGTGAGTGTGTGTGCATATTTGTACACGTTTATCTATGTTTTTGTATACCAATAGAAAAGTGAGATCCCTTTCTGTACCTCCATTGGCCAAACTTTACTTTATATTTATTCACTAATTATATTTTATTTGGTTGCGCTATTTCTTCATCCAAGTTGTTCCACAAGTCAACTCATTTATTCAGAAAACTATATATCTTGACATCCTTCAAACAGACCGTCTTCAGTGCTCGTTTTCTACGCCCACCCGTTTTCTTTTCGACCCCATCTCCGGTAATGCTATCTGCGCATTTATATTTTCTCTCTTCAAATGAAATCAGGTCCAGCTTGTTTAACCTCTCTTCTTACTATTTGGTAAGGTAGGGGCCATTTTATTTGCTATTCTTTGTATTTTGTTAATTTATATTATATTTTTTTGTTCAGAGTCAATATCACTGCTGCATACTCAACCTGGGGATTAATATATTCTTATAATTTTTATCTTATT
>NC_134785.1:56024407-56031907 GCF_046742065.1 Oratosquilla oratoria | reverse complement strand
GGAAATGGTGGTGATGTAGGTGGTGTATACAGGGACACGGTTACGAAAATATTAACTAAGATTAGAGAGGAAAGAAGAGAGATGAAATCTGCGATATCTAGTGTCTCCTAACTAATTCTGATCTCTTTCAAATGATTTCCAAGACAGAGACAAACAGGACTCATCATAGCAAAGGATACGGGGGTGGGGGGGGGAGTTCGGACATTTGATCACCAAGGAGAAAACCAAGACACTCAGTCGGACATTTGATCACCAAGAAGAAAACCAAGACAGAGACAAATAGGATTCATCATAGTAAAGGATACAAGGGGAGGGAGTTCGGACATTTGATCACCAAGAAGAAAACCAAGACACTGAGATGGACATTTGATCACTTAGAAGAAAACCAAGACAGAGACAAACAGTACTCATCATAGCAAAGTATACGGGGAGGGGGTGTTTGGACATTTGATCACGAAGAAGAAAATAAAAACACTGACACAAACAAGACTCAGCAAAGGATACGGGGGTGGGAGAACTCGGACATTTGACCACCAAGAAGAAAATCAAGACACTGAGACAAACAGGACTCAGCAAAAGATACGGGGTGGGGGAAAGTTCGGACATTTGATCACCAAGAAGAAAACCAAGACGCTGAGACAAACAGGCTGATGAAAGCTATTAAGGGAAATGAAAAGCTTTTATATGAGTAGTAGAGATTGTGTTAAGGTTGGGAATAGTGAGAGCGAGTGTTTTGGGGAAGATGGGGTTACATCAGGGTTGTGTTATGTGGTCGTGGTTGTTCAATAAGTACGTGGATGGAGCGGTGCGTAAGGTGGATGAGAAGGTAATGGGCAGTTAGAGCGGGTGGAGGGAAATGGGAGGTGAGGCAGTTGTTATTTATTTGTTAATTTTTATCTATTTATTTATTCATTCATTTATTTTCATAATTTATTTATTCATTTATTCATTCATCTATTTATTTATTTATTTTTTATTTATTTATCTATTTATTTATTTATTTATTTATTATGACACTGTGTTTGTGACTGAGTCAAAAGAGGGTGCGAGACAGACGGTGATGGAGTTTGGAAAGGTATGTGATAGGAGGAACTAGAAAGCAAATGTTGACAAAAGCAAGGTGATGGGATGTACAAGATGTGAAGGTGGCAGTAAGCTGGAGGTGAATATCAAAGGAGAGAGATTAGATGAAGTGGATAGTTTGAAATATTCAGGGTCGTATATGGCAGGGAATGGAGGAGTGGGGGTTGAGGAAAAGAGATTAGACCAGCGTTTCCCAACCTTTTCCGACCATAGCACCCCCTGTTGTCATGTCTAAGCAGTCCAGCACCCCTATATTGTTATTAGAAGTATTAAAGAAAGTAAAGTGTACTCCTTGATGATTTATTTTCTTGACTCCTTAGAACTGAAACAAATTGACAATATTGTTTTGTAGAAGAAATAAAAACACCCTAGAAAAATAAAATAGTATGGAAAAGGTCAAATATGCACAACTGGGTAATCAATGATACATATGTCAGTGTGATTTTTGTATGTATCGCTTCCCAGCGCCCCCTATAATTGATTTCAGCGTCCCCAGTGGGTGATAAGCACCCGAGGTTGGGAAACGCTGAATTAGAGGATGAAACACCACGAGATGAGAAACTTTGGAGGAGGTAGACCTGGCATAAAGTAATGATATGAGGTATAGAAGTAATGTGGTTTGTTACTACATTATGGTAAGTGGGTGTCGTCTATACAAGAAGGAATAAATGATAATTACTATCTTTTCTGGAAAGAGGAGGAAGAGGATGGTGGGGGGAGAACAGGAAGAACAGGAGGAGAGGTAGGGGAGGAGTGGAGGAAGAGGAGGAGGGTGAGGAAGGTAAGAGGAGGTGGAAGAGAGGTGGAGAGGGTGAGGAGGAGAATGGGAGTAGGGGGTAGGGATTGGAGGAGGAGGGGTAGAGGTGGTGGGAGAAGAAGGGGAAAGAGAAGGATGAGGATGATAGAGGGGGCAAAGAGTAATGACTTTACTTCGAGAAAGTGCTATTAAAAGTTAAGAAGGAAGGATGAGGGAGTTGGCGGGATTGGAAGAGGACTTTCACTAAGAACAGGGACTATGGGACGAGAAGGAGAAGAGAAGAGAAGAGAATTAGCAAAATGAAGGGAAGGGTGAAGCCCACTTCTCGTCTGTGTGTACATGCAAATTGTTTGTGTAGTATTGCACGCAAAGTTGCGTAGCTTAACTTGCGGTTCAAATGCGCATTTGTGCTTGTGGTTTAGTTATGTAGTTTGGTTTAAAGTGCGTAATCGCGTGTGCGAATACATACATACAGACATACATCCAAATATGGTTCATGATAATAAGTATTGCTAGGGATATGAGGAAAGACATCTGCGACATTATACGAGTTTATTTCTCAAACGTTTCAGACGTTTCAATCCTCAGATACACTTCACATAGAATAAACATAAGTTCCCACTCACTCCGCTGGATCTTGAACCTTATGTATATTCTGGTCCGCCAACAGTAATCCTTTCCATACCCTTCGGTCCAGTGCTGCTTCCATCCAAGTTGCTTTATGTATTCCTCTTCTGTCCATCTCCGTATCCACGCCGTCCATCCATCTCATTCGAGGTCTCCCTCTGGGTCTTCTTCCAGGCATTCTACCCATCATAACTCGTTCTGGAATTCTATGGTCGTCCATACGCGCCACATGCTCATTCCATCTAAATTTTGTTCTATTTATAACGTTTATATTTAAACATAAGTTCCCACGCATGTAAATACAAAATGATCAAAAGAATTAATTAGAAATAGCCTCATAATATTTACTTTTTCAACTTGGCACTACCTGCATAGTATACCACATTAAGCAATCAGTTTATCTTCAAATAACAAATATAATTTACTTATGAATTATTTATTTCCATCAACCAGTCAGGTACGTCGTCTGCTCCTGTGTCTGTATCTGTAACAGGTTAAGAAAATAGACCTTTGTATGATTGTGCTTTGAAATAACGTGAAACAATTCTTCACCAAGTGTTGAGTTAACAGTCTTTTTTCATTAATTCTTTTCTAATTCCTTGTCCTTCCTTGGATCATAAATTTTCGAGCCAGAATAGGGTTCTACCCTTCCCCCGCCTTTACCTTTAGCAAAGGGTTTCATAAACATTTCAGAAAAGACAGTCTGTGGTGTCTTTAGAGACATCTATTGGCCGACCTTTTGACTATTGCAGAGTCCAAGGTGGGGAGCAAAGGAGGGGAGGAAGGGGCAGATTAATTAAGTGCAATCTGATTCAGCGATTGTTTTAATTCTATTTTAAAAGTCCATCTCTTATCAACAAGCTATATAAATTGTTAGTTCGTTCACATTTGGAATATGTTATTTCTGTATGGTCACCGAATCTCATTAAAGACAATGATAGATTGGAAAAAGTACATCGGCGAGCCATAAAACTGATTCCAAATATCAAAAATAGATTATACAAAAATCGACTAAAACATATTAATCTATTTTCCCTAGAAAAACGTAGACTTAGTGGCGAGCCATAAAACTGATTCCAAATATCAAAAATAGATTATACAAAAATCGACTAAAACATATTAATCTATTTTCCCTAAAAAAACGTAGACTTAGTGGTGATTTGATACAGGTCTTTAAGATTCTAAAGGAAATTGACAACATCAAAAGTGACGAAATTTTCACACTGAATGCGAATCAGGCAAGAAATAATGGATAATGGTCTAAAATTGTCAGGTAGTAGACTTAGTTTGCAAGTAGGTAGAAACAACTTCGCCAACCGTGTAGTAAATGAATGGAATAAACTTCTTACAGAGACAGTGCAATGTAATGCAGTTCGAAGTTTTAAGACTCATTTAGATAAACACCTAAGCAATACACTGCAAGGCATGTCATTTATTCTGTTTTATCTAATTTATTTACTTGTCATTATCTATTATTATTTATATGTTTATTTTTATTATATATTCATTTATTTATTATTCATTATAAACTATTATTATTCATCTGTTTATTAATCATTCTTCATTCTTCATGTTTGTTTATTATTCACTATTTTTATTTATTCAATTATTTTACTGATTGATTGATTGATTAGTCGATGCAGAGGATTTGTAGTCAAGAATACGACTGTAAATGTCATTAATTGATCATCAAAAAGTTTAATTTGATCTGTTTGTTAGAACCTTTGGAAACGTTGTTTACGTCTGGTAACAAACTAATAGGACGATGAGATTACTGCAGTCATTTCGCTCCCATTCGTGAAGTGTAATTACTACGACTTCCTACATTTGCACGTTGAGTATAAAGGCCCCTACACACTGTCAGTCATGATTGCACAATATTCATGATTGCGCAAGCATTTCCTGTGTGAGTGGGTGTGATTGAGTGTTGGCGCAGATGATTGAGGAATTTCCATCACGGTTTGTTTTTGTAAGCTCAAGCATAGTAGTTACACCATCATGAGTGATAGTCAGTGTCGACGATTACGCCAACAGCTCAGTCTTTCCTTTGTAGCCAAGAATGGCTATGCATGCAGCCGTTTTACTCATCTTCACTCCACAAACTCCCAGAGGTAAGTCATGATTGCCCAATCTTACTGACAGTGTGTGTCCCAAACACTGTTTGCACAATCTCGATGACTGTGCAGTCATGACTGACAACGTATAGAGGCCTTAATGTAGATTTGAACCAATGTAGAATAAATTCCTATCCTTGCGTCCTTCTAAAAGGCTATCCCCCACGATTCTCTCACGCTTAACTTTATTTCATATTATACCTGAAGATGAATCAACCACGCAACGTTCCTCCCTACAGCCGCTCCCCATGTATACCTTATTCACAACAGTAACATTACTTACGCTCTTGCTCTGACACGAAATCTGTTTAAGTTTCTCTTGTCCCACTTGGACTCGTCCGAGTTCATTCAAGACGGGGAATATATTCTCAGAAATAATCCGAGTTTCTGTCCTTGTAGAGCTTTCAGAGGTGATAAATATATTTAGTAAGAGTAGCAGAATAGAGGGAAACTAGAAGTGTAGAAATTATTTGCATGATTTTTTTTAAGTGGCGATTAGTTTTTATCCTCAAGAGAACCCTGCGTGACTCAAGTCCCTAAAGATATTGCTTGCACAGAACTCACACTTTGATCCTCATGCTGTGTTGTTTCTCTACGAATTTACCCCTTTCGCTGGGGGTGAATAAAATCGTCTGACGGTATCCAGAGATAGGTGTAAACCATTGACATCTCAGGGGTTTTCCCTTGGGTGAATAAAATCACCTGGGCGACAATCAGATCAAATACGAATTCGTGAATAACGGTGGAAAAGGAATGCGCCCCCCCAACTACCATTCCCGTTTTCTTTCGCCTTCTAAACTTCTCCATGGCAGCGTCGCCCGTCGACCGATTCACCTGTCGCGATTTTCCTCTCCTAACTCCCTCTCTCCGTCCATCCCCCTCTACCCTCTCTTCCTCTTGCCCTAATTCCCTGCTTCCCTACTTCTGAATTAGACACTGACTGCATAACTTTCAAGAAGTCAATAGTTTGGGGGGATTTAATAATGTCCCTGTGGACCAGACTGGATATCGTCACTCAAAGAAAAGTTTTGACATTTTCTTAACTTACGTACTTCCTCCCTTCTACCGACCTCTTCAGTCCCGAGAGGACAGAAGCGCTAGTTACCATCGACGAAATGATACGATCTTATTCTCTTTTCCACCCTCTTCCCCTTTTCTTTCCCTTCATCTTTTTCCATCTTTCATTATTCCCTTCCTATGCTTCTTTCATCCATTCTCTTTTCTTGTCTTCATCCTTCCTTGCTTGTCTTTTCTCCCATATACTGTTTCTGTCTCCCACTCTTCCTCCTCTCCTTCCCTCTACCTCCCACTCGTACCCTCCCTCCCCCACCCCCATTCCTTCTCTTTCCACCAATTCTTCTGACAGCCTGTGCTCTTTGCCAAATCCTTCAAGGAGCCTCCCACCCCTCCCACACCCTCCCAACCCCCCGTCTATACCCCCCTCAGCCTTCCCTTCCTCCCTCCTTCACTCCTTTCCTTCCTCCTTCTTTCATTCACTTTCTCCGTTTCTTTTTCTTCATTACACTCTTTCCTCCTCTCCTCTCCTCTCTCCCCCTCCTTCATTCGGTCCCTCTTCCTTACTCCTTCTTTCTTTCCTTCATATTCCTTCCTCCTTCTTTCAATCCTTCATATTCCTCTTCTGAGTTGCATCCCTCGAAGCTCTACATTTTTATCATAATTTTGCTTCTCTTTATTTTCCTCTTTCTCCTTTTTCTAGCTCTTTTCCACCCTATTCTCTCTCCTCTTTTCCCTTCCCTTACTACTCCTTCCTCTCCTCCCTTTCTTTCTTTTCATTTCCTTTCTTTTCATTTCCTTTCCTTTTTCTCACATTTCCCCTCATTTCCTACACTCTCCTATCATCTCTCTTCTCTTCCTTTTCTATTCCTTCCTCTCCTCCCTTTCTTTCTTTTCATTTCCCTTCTTTTCATTTCCTTTCCTTCTTCTCACATTTCCCCTCATTTCCTACACCCTCCTATCATCTCTCTTCTCTTCCTTGTCCATTCCTTCCTCTATCGCCCCAACATTTCCTTTACCTCTCTCCCTTCCCTTAACGTCTTCAGCCTCCTCTGCCTTTCCTTCCCCTCCCCACATCCCTTCCCTTTACCTATAAACTCCCAGTTCCTCCCATACCCTTGTCTTGCCTTCCAATATCTTCTCTTTCCTTTCTTGCCTTTCCTTTTCCTCGCTTCCCTTTCTCTCCCGTCTCTTTCCTTTCTCTCCCCTCCCCTTCTTTCCCTACTATTCCCTTACCTTCCATTCTTCTTCCTTTCCTTCCCTTTTTATTTTTTTTACCTTACCTTACTTTTCCCCTTCTCCTTGCCTTTCCTTTCCACACTTTCTTCCTCTCTCTAGCCTTCCCATTTTGCATCCTTCCTTACCTTTCACTTGCCTCCATCTTTTTCTCTTCCCTTCTTTTTCCTTACCTATCATCTCCTTCCCTTCCATCACATCTCATCACCTCCTTACCTTTACTCTTCTCTTCCCTCGTTTCTCATTTCCTTCCCTCTTCCTCCTCTTCCCTTCCCTCTCCTTACTCTTACTTCATATATTTTCTTCCCTTTCTTTTCCTATATTTTCCTCCCTTATCCCCACTTCTCACTCTCTCTATTCCCTTCCGTCCCGTTCCTCTCTTTTCTTTCCTCTCTGTTTACTTGCTCTATCATTCCCTTTTCTCTCACTACCCTTTCTATGTTCTCCATTTATCTTCCTTCTTTCTCCTCCCTTTCGTTTCTTTTCTCACCGTACCCTCCTCTCCACACATCCTTCTCCTCATCCCTCCACCCGGTCCTCTCCCTTTCCTTTCTCCTCCCCTTTCTTCCCACCTTCCCTCGTGTCCTGTTCCCTCCCCTTCCCTCTCTCCCCTCCACCCTCCTCACTTCTATCCATCCCGTCTCTCCAATTCAGTTCTCTCCATCCCAA
>NC_134785.1:56001907-56006907 GCF_046742065.1 Oratosquilla oratoria | reverse complement strand
TATATGTTGAGGGACTCAGATTAGATAGAAAGTAGTTCCAGTGACAAGTTAAAAGTTTCTCAGGCTACTAAGTTAATGGCATTTGCACTATTGGTATACAAAAGTGACGAGATGACTGCAGAAAAGCTATACAGGGATCTTAAGGAAACAATGTCCTTAAGGGAGATAGATTACCTTTTACCAGGTTGTCAAGAAAGTGAACCAGTTAGTCCATATGTCATAACATTAGGAATGCAACAACAGAAAGAAACTAGGAACTCTAGGAGCGATTACAGAAACAGAGGGCCTAAAAATAGAGTTAGAAGTATTTCAAAGAATGCTAGACTTGAGTGCCATAATTGTAGCAAATGGGAACAAAGAAGAGATCAGATTTGGGAAAAAGTTGCCAAAAAAATGATGAACCAGCGAGGTATTCCTCCAAAACTACCAAAGGGGTAGAGGATAGAGGAATTTGATTTAAGCAATGGACTTTTGCATAAAAAAAAACAGTTGTATGTAGAAAGGATATCCCTAGGGGCCCAGTGAATCAGTTGGTAATTCCACAAATCTTGTACCAGAAGTATTAAAAATTACTTTATGGTAGTGATTATAGTTCTCATCCAGGAAAAGATAAAACTTATAGACAAGCACAACTTAAATACTTTTGGCTAGGTAAGGATAGAGATATTTACTTGAAATGTGCTGAGGTAAAAGGAAATGCACATAAGCCTGTTCCTATACTATCACATCCCTCTCCCTGTCCCTCTCCTTCAACTTCTACCTCCTCTCCCTCTCCTCCTTCCTCTCCCTTTTCCTTTGTCTCTCTCTTTCTTTACCTTTTCTCCCTCTCTCTCGTCCTCTTCTTGGGCTTCATCATATTTGTCCTTGTCTCCTTTGTCTTCCCCGTCTTCTTCGCTGTCTCCTTCGTCATCTTATCCTTCTCCGTCTTCTTCAGCCTCTTCGTCTTTTTCTCCTTCCTCTTCCTTTTCTATTTCCTCCTCTCCTTTGTCTTCTCCGTTATTTCCCTTTAGTTTTTTAGCCTTTACACCATGCAGTTTATCGTATTGCACAACATAAAAAATCATATAGGATGAGCCAATTAAACCAAAGATTTTTCTGGCCCCATTAATATACCTACATATGCCGCAGCACATACAGTAAAATATGATATAAAGGTAGGTAAATATTTAATCTAGAGTGCATTTTTTATATAATGTTATATGAGGTACGAATTTCAAGTGGTATAGTATTCCAGAGTATACAGCCACAAAAATAAATTCATTTTAGTGAGTTCATGGATGGGACGATGAGGTCTTATTTTTTTTTTTTTTTTCATGAAAGTGGCAGTTGCCGACAAGATTGACGAGTTAAACACCATATGAGGACGGAGCCTTTATTTGTAAGACGTTTCGCTTATTACAGCTTTTTCAAGTACAAGTTGAGATACAAATGCTTGAGATTAAATAAGGGGAAAGGAGGGAACGGGGAGAGAAAAGAAGAAGGGGGGGAAGGAAGAGGAGGAGGAGGAGGAGGAGGGGAGGAGGAGAAGGGGGGGGGATTGAACACTGGGAAAGGATGAGAATGCTGGCCTAAACGTCCGTGGGCGAAATGTCCTCATATGGTGTTTAACTCGTCAAGTCTTGATTTTTATTTCTTCCTCCTTTTCCCTCTTTCTCTCTCTCTCTCCTTCCTCTCCTCCATCTCACTCTCCTTCCCCGTTTTACTCTCTTCCTATTCCTCTTCCTCTCTCCTTCTCCCTCTACAATTCCTTTTTCCTCTCCCTTTCCTTCTTCTTTCTTTTCTTCTTCCTCTTTCTTTTCTCTTTCTTTTTTCTTCCTCTTCTATTGCTCTCAGTACTTTACAAAGGATAACAAAGGCGGAGCATGTCGACAGGAGACCCCATGGTCAACATCTAGGTCGTATGCGAAAAGAAAAATCATAATAATGATAAACAAATAAATGAATAGATAAAAACTATGATAATGTAAATAATAGATAAATAATTAAAATACATAAATCATTCTCTCCATATGACAAAACCATCTCAGGACTGTTTGACCTATCCTATCTTTTACCAGACGACCGACACCCCTATTATACTGTTTCTTCCTTCGTATTACCTTCCTTTTATTTTTCTCCTTGGTTAGCTATCTATTCCTACACCAGTGATTCTCGATCATAAGGATATATAATGAGTAAATGAATAGATAATAAAAAGATAAATAAATTAATGAATGAATTAAAAATAAATAGAAAAATAAACAAACAAATACATAGATAAATAGATAAATAGACAAATAAATGGTTAGAGATAACGATACCATTCATGAAAATTTAATATCAATGCGTTGGCACACTATACTTGGCAAGCCACGTTGTATGTTCATGAGTGGAATGTCTATTTCCGTCTTTTGCTGAAGTTTATTTTGTGCACACTTTTAGTACCAAATATATATATATATACATACATATATGTATATATATATATATATATATATTTATAGGTATATATATAAATATATATATACATATACATATAAATATATATACATATATATATATACATATAAATATATATATATATATATATATGTGTGTGTGTGTGTGTGAGTGTATATATAGTTTCTGAATGTACGCTATCTAAATTTTCATTAATGTACTTTATTTCTTATTTCATTTCATTTATTTATGTATTTATTCATTGATTTATTTATTTATTCATTTATCTATCTATCTATTTATTTATCTATTCATCTATTTATTTATTTATTTTGTAGGCGAGTAACGGGGTTAAATGCATCAACCCGAAAGGAAATACCGGAGGAGGAGGGGTCGAGCATCGTTGCTCTACATCCATTCTTAGCCTGAGATGAGAAAGCGACGCGAGGTCTTGGAGAAAAATAAAGTAACATAAAATAAATACGAAGACTACCCAGCTGAAGGATATCAAGGACCCGTTTTCTACACGAATGCGTCATCTTGAGGAATAGACTAAAAGAGGAATTGGTCCAACCAGACACCATCAGCGAATCTAAGGTTAAGTTTGATCGATTAAGGCAGGGACGGGACGTTGTACATTAGATTAGGTAAATACTATTCTCGCTCACTCCACAACTCCTTATCAACCTCCTACTCCTCCTCTTCCTCCTCCTCCTCGTCTTCAGCCCCATTTTGCTTTAGAGTCACAGGTGCGCAGGCCACGAGCGTCAAGAGGAGTCGAGACAGGAAGGCACGAAACGACGCCTTGCCTCTGTGCCACCTTCCCCTGCACTTCCTCTTTTTCTTTTTACCTTCTGTGCTTTTGTCTTCTCAACTCTCTCTTTTCCTTTATTTTCTTTTTTACTTTCTTCTTCTCTACCTTCTTCTTGTTTAACTTATTTTCTTCCTTCTTTACGTTATTCTTTATCTTCTCCAACTTCTCTATCTCCTCCTCTAGTAAAAATCTTTCTTTTATTCTCCCCTATTTTTTTCTCTACATTTTTCTTCTCTATTTTTCTTAAATCATTCCATTTCTTCTCTGCATTACATTGATTTAGAATGGAATTATTACTGACTTAGACCGATGACGTAATCCCAAGCGTGCTGATCTCACATAAGCTTAGTTGTGGGCTCGAATCCCGCACTTCTTCCCGATTCCCAGAAGTGGGTGTTACCTGCCCCAACAGTCCAAGCACATAGGACAAAAGGGATGGCTTCAGCTACAGGCTACGCGCCTCCTGGCGTAGTCTCCTCACCTTCTAAACGTTAACCCAGTAGTTCCCAATCGGTGTGCCGCGGCACCAAAGGTTCAGGGCAAAAATTACTGTCACAGTTATATTTTTGTATTGTCATCCATTTTTGTTCATTAAAGCAGCATCAATGTAAAGATGAGTATTTTCATATTATCCAGGGACAAAATTTTGTCACATTGATGTTGAATGAACAAAATACTAACAAACTAGAATTTAGATTTTCTGATAAGGGTGTCGGGGACTTCTGAAAGGCTTGGCAAGGGTGTCTCAAGTCAGAAAAGGCTTGGAACCATTTATTTAACTTCTTCGCGACTTAGGGAGTTCAACGGACATAGACACAATAGCGAGATGCTGTAACGATTATCATATATTTCATATTATTTGTTTTTGTTTTGTTATCATTTGTCTATTTGATTCTCATTTATTATTAGTTATATGTCAATTTATTATTATTTACTATTTACCTGCTTGTTTGTTATTTAACTATACCTATGCATTTATTTATGTATTTTATTTGTTATTTACATTATTATGGTTTTTATTTATTCATTTATTATTATTATGATTTTTTTTCGCATCCGACCTAGATATGGACCAAAAGGTCTCCTGTCGACATGCTCCGCCTTTGTAGTCCTTTGTAAAGAGTGCCAATCGGTACAAAGAGCGCTCGTCGACAGGTAAATGGGCGGCAGCCAAAATAAGGAGGAAACGTGTTGGATTGTACAAAAGGGGTTCATGTGTTAATCAAGATGGTATTCCAGTTAAGGAAAGCTGTCCTCCTCATCGGTTTCGTCAAGCCCGTCTATTTCTATTTCACATTCTCATTTCACACTTTATGTGCACCATCTATACCCCCTCAAGGTCTTTATCGGAACATTTGTCAAACAGAAACGCTTTTATTTCTATTCTCATTTCGAGTTATTCTCTTTCTGAGTCGCTCTTCAAACCATAGGGATTACGCTCAAGGCAGACACTACGACAAACAGGAGAAAGCCTTGTAGAAAGTAAACCTTATATTACGCCACAGTGATTTTTCCATGACCAAAAAAACAAAAACAAAATAAAACCAACTAAGAATACAAATCTAGAAAATATATAGATATATGAATAAAATAATACAAAATAGAGCAGTGACTAAGACTGATAATAATGATATTGAGAAAAGGAACTTCGTGAGAAGTATTCCTTTAAGATCGATCAAGCTTAATCTTGTGCAATGACCTTATCAAAACACAATGGGCTGGGAGGAAGGGTGCTGATTATCCTGGCGACGTCCATGTGTACACGAAT
>NC_134785.1:55989407-55991907 GCF_046742065.1 Oratosquilla oratoria | reverse complement strand
TATATATATATATATATATATATATATATATATGAAAATTATCGGATTGATGTCGCTGTTACTAGCGAATTTCTCTCATAGTTACAATGGCGAAAAGCGTGAAAGGGATTTATTCCGATCCTTACCCCTTGCCAACTGGTGGACTTGGGCCTTGTGTAAAACAGGAATTGGGGTCGCAGATTAGTGATCTTTCCTATCCTCGGGAATCAGTTCGATTCCAGGTTTCAAGGCTTTTAAGTCTCTGTTGGTGTAGTGGGCTAAGGCTCTGTGAAGGTGATCTTACGGGTGGCCGATAGCAGTGGGTTCGAATCCTGCATGCGACTGTCATAAAAATTTATCGGCTATATGTATGGATATATATATATATATATATATATATATATATATATATATATGTGTACTAAAAAACAATTTGTTGCCAAAATGGTAGGAACGGCGGTTCCTCCGAAAAGATTGGCTAAGAGGGTGGTGACGTCACGGAAACGGAGACGACTGATTGGCCAAGACCGGTGATGTCACGGCAACGGAGACGACTGATTGGCTGAGAGCGAGACGTCCGCAAACCCCCAGGGAAGGCTCTGGAAACACCCGGGTAGCCCTTTGGGAGCCCTTGGATAGTCACTAGAAAACATCTGAGAATTCCTTGTGGAACCCTCTAGGAACTCCTGAGGACCCCATAAAGAACCCCCTGGAACTTCAAGGGGAGAACTTGCAGAGCCCCTGAGGTGCACTCTGGAAACTCCTGGGGAGCCCCTGTGGAACCCCTTGGAAGCCCTCAGGTGAGCCTCTGGTACTAATAAAAGAATTCCTGTAATCGGACCGGAAACCAGAAATCCCTCAAGGAGACACTTCCCCTCCGGCCCGGTTGTGTGATTCGTCCCGGTGTGTCTCTGCAAGGTTGTCGAACACCATGGCCGGTACCACGCAAGACAAACGCAGGCAACGCCATTTTTGGAGTTGGATAACAAAGGAAAATATTCACTAAATTATGTGAGGAAGAATAAGAATTTAAAAGAGGAGTTAGTTAACATTCACATAACTGAATTCTCTGAGAAGTATATGTCCTCTTTGTCTCCTTTCGGCAAGAAGAAAGCTAATGAGGCATCAGAAACCAAGAAGAGTATTTTGTTGTTCTTTAGAAAAATCAAGCACCTACAGGAGGAGTTTAAGAACAATCCAGCTCAACAGCTGAGTCCTGAGGATCTTACAAATTACGAAGAAGATGCAGACCCTGAAGAAGAGAAGCGATTTATGTCTCATTACTGGGCTGGATACAGATCGTTTATATCCAAAAGTGGGTGGTTTAGCGCTAACGAGGATTTCAGATCCTATTATTTCGACATGAAATGCAAGTAGCTCGTAGAGCTGGGCGCCAAGGGCGCCTGCGAACGAAGCGAGCTCGCCCGAAAGGGCCGAGACCCCGCATTATATACATATATATATATATATATATATATATATATATATACACACATATATATATATATACATACATATATATATATATATATATATATATATATATATATATATATATGTATATATACTGTATCATGTAAAGACATGACTGAAAGAAATATTATAGAATCTTGTATCATCAAACATGACTATGAAAAACTCCTCAATAACAATTTAGGTCTATACAAACTTGATCCATTTATTGTTAAGAGTATATATGATAATTACTGTAAGGAATAAGGTCACCCACCCCTACCCTTCAAGACTTTACCTGACCTGATATGATTAGCTTAAGTGGTACCCTTTCCATGTGTCAAACCTCTCTCATGTGTATATATATATCTCATCTTACTCTGTACTTATTCATTCTATTGTAATCCTTGAAGATTTGAACAAATATCACGAAAGTGCCCGGATTCCAAGATTTTTTCTTTTCCCTGTGGTATTCAGTATATATATATATATATATATATATATATATATATATATATATATATATATATATATATATATATATATGTATATGAGTAGCGCGGCAAGCTATTTTCTTTAAGGCATATTGAATTATATGCGACAGCGAATTGGGCTCTGACGAGTTTTTGATGAAGATTTTCAAGTCCTCTGGACATATGCATGGGGAGGCATAGAAAAAAATAAGTTATAGGTAGAAGTCATTTAATGGGTGGAACAAGAAACAAGAAGTTTCGCTAATCACAGTCAGTATTTTCAATTGTAACAGATACAAACATAGTAAGGTTATAATTGTAGAAAGTGAACGCTGGGAAAAGGTGCTTACAAACACTGGGAGAGATCACTAAGAAAGTGATCGTTACTGTGGTCTAGAATTGGGAGAGGGTACATGTGAACCTGGGAAAGGTAACAGCGCCCCTACAGTAGGAGTGATGGCGTCCTTTGATGTGGAGTCTCTCTTCACAAACATTCCTGTCTTGCGCACCATTCACTACATCTGCGGTCATGTATACCGGCCTTCTCCCTTACCTCACCTGAAATGGAGGAAATTAACCTCCGTGAACTTCTGAAG
>NC_134785.1:55981907-55986907 GCF_046742065.1 Oratosquilla oratoria | reverse complement strand
CATGTGTATATGTACTTTTATTTTCAGAAGTTCAGAGTTAGAAATTGTTACAGAGTTAGGAGGTGGGGGATCGTGATCACCGCCCAGGACTTTATCATTTGATGGTGGGATAAACGAGGAACTTTACCACTGGCTTAACAGCATTAAGACATGCCGAGGCGTTTCATTACTTCACCCCGGTGCCGCCGTCCACTAAGCTAAATAAAGTGACTTGGCGTATGTCAAAATAAGATATCCAATGCACGTCGCGTTTAAGAGAACATTTAGCTGTTCAAAAAAAATTGTCAAAACGTCGGAAATTACAACCACAACCAGTATGTCTATGAGAGAATTTAGTTGTTCAAAGAGTATGTGAAAAATAATTGGGAATCACAACCACAACCTGCACAACTTTGAGAGAATTTAGTTGTTCAGGAAAAGAAAAGAAAAAGTTTAAATAGTGGGGAACTACAACCACACCTGCCACGGCAGCAATCCTCCTCCTCCCCCCACTCTCTCTCCTTGCTACATTCCACCACAGCCACGCCATCTGGCGCCAGAGAGCGATAACAGAAATCCTCTATATTTGTCATGACAGGAGGGTTCACTACACCAACCCACTTTTGCAAGCCCCTCCCATCCCGAACACGCCCGAGAGATCTAATTCTCAAGTGAATAAAATCATCAGGTAATACCCAGACGGTCTAGAAAAAATATATATCACAAATGATCTGCGTTAAGACTTAATCATCTCTTTCAATCTGGGGACCACCTTTAACCGGAATGAAATCGTCTGGCTGTGGCCTGGCCAAAGTGAATAAAGTGTCCAGCGCAGTAGATAGGTTTTACTGACATGATTTTCCCCCTCAAGCATATTCATCCATGCTCACTGTCACAACCATGCTCCCCAGCACACCCATGATCGAAAAGACAACACCCCAAGACCACACTCATCCTCCGAAATCATGCACTCAAGCACTCCAAACACGTCTGTATGTGGGCCGGTATCACAAACCACGCGGCCCAGTTCGGTATTGCAATCCGGCAGGTCGCTTCTGTGGCCCGGAACGGCGTTGCGACAGATGAAGGTGTCTGGGTTGGTCTGCGCCAGAAGAACCCACAACCGAACACCTCACTGACGACCCCGCCGGGGTCACTTCCGCAAGTGGAACATGGCGGCATCTCCGGCTGCTGCTGCTGCTGCTGCTGCTGCCGCAAGTGAGAGGAGGAGAGTAAAGCTCGGGTTTCCTGCTTTGGAGGGGGTGGTGCCCCCTTTAGGTGGGCCCAGGGGGCTGCGCGGGCCAGACCAGATTAGACAATGTAACCTGGCGGGCATTCCAACCAAAAATACCCACCGGCGGCCCACGACGCCAGCGCCATCTAGTCTGTATAAAATGTAGGCACCTCCAGCTACCTTGAGACACTTCAGGTTAGCCTTTTGCCCCGACAAGTGGTGTGCTAGAGGCATAGGAAAATGGTAAGTCCCTTCTCATCACGGATTACTGCTACTACTACTACTACTTCTACCACTACTATAAGATTATGTGACTCAAAGTGCCGAAGCGCGGGATACAGAAAACCTCAAAGTGAAGGATATTCAGTATAGTGCTCAGCCCCAGTGACCATACAGTGATTTTTCATATCTAGTGAAGCTATGAGGATCAGTGCGACCGAGATGTTCACCGGTACAAGCCGGCAGGCCGAACCGGCCATGTGCCGTGTGACCCTTTTTTTTTTTTCTTTTTCTTTTTTGGAACTTAAGTCAGGAGTGCCTTAGACATCTGTGTGTCTAATATATGAGGTTCAAGCACGTGCACTCTACAAGCCTGGCTTCTGACTACTGCGATGGCCCACTGTTTTCTACCTGAACAGAAGTGACGGTCAGAATCATCGACAGTGCATAGTGATCAGATGATTTTTGTACGGTGATCATGCCTCGATGGCGATCACCAACTCTAATAATAGTTTAATGATCATGATAGTGACCATATATTTTTGTTGGTGATCACGATCCAATAGCGATCAGTTACTATAATGATATTGGTTTTTAATGAGCTAATAGTGATCATGGTCTGATAGTGGACATGATCAAGATTGTGATCATGACTCAATGAAGACGACCCTATTTCCTTGATTCTAATGCTATTTGGTCTTTCTTTTATTCGCAGGCGGACCTCAGCGCTCGTGACGTTGAGAGTAAGTATCTCAGCATTACCCAGCATTCTCATTCACCGGCTTGAAGTAGACTCCATCTATCATTCCACACCTCTGATACTCCAAACTCCATACAACATTTCACTTGAGGCACTCTCACCTCATACATAATCACAGTAGATCATAAAAACATATATTTAGACTCATTTAGATCAGCCTGGGATGGCATAATTCTTTGTCGACACTGAGTGTAGCTCTAAATTAGCATGTAATACCCTATAAGTATATCACTCAGCTCCGCAAATAAGCTGACTTTCCCATCACTCCAAATATTTATGCATTACCCATTTAAAACATTTAATTCTTCGCGCTAAACCGTCTATAAAAAACTGCAGACTCCTTCCACATCCCGGTCACCACCAGCATGATCATGGAAGCCAAGAACTTCCCATGTCAGGATCTCGATCAATGGATTGCTGAGAAAGGCTGGCGCATTTTCCTACCAAGGACTCGATCAATGGGGTTCAAGTAGTTTGTGGGTGCTTAGCGTTAAAGTGGGAGGGAAAGAATAGCAATATCAGTAGTATTGGACTCGTGAGAAAGCAGGTCGAGAACCTCGGCTTTAGGCCCTTGTGGGTTTCGCAGAACATAACAGATGTTCTACACTGGATGCTGTTTGAGTTTCTTACAAATCTTTACCAATCTAGGAGAAATCTTAGAAGTGATTTTTGTACTAATTTCGAGTATTGCAGTTTGCTCTGTATCATGTAAAAGCGTCATGAATAAACGTGGAAAAAAGGGGCTGCTACCACGTTATAAATACGCAAACTCTTAAAAGTACGTTGTTCGCTTGCCTTTGGTATAATTCAAGGTGTATTGTAGTTGCTAGTGTTCTATTCAACACAACGTTACGTAGGAAGGTAAAATGTAGTAGCACATTTGTAAAATGAGACTTACTGACCCACTATCGGAGAATAAGATGAGCTGGACAGAAAATCTGTATATTTCGACCACTATCTGTGGTCCTCTTTATCATTTTGCTGAAGAGGACCACAGATAGTGGTCGAAATATACAGATTTTCTGTCCATCTGATCTCACTCTCCGACAGTGAGTCAGTAAGTCACAACGTTACGTATTCAGCCATAATGGAATGTCGGAGCTGTCGACTCGTTCACATTTTGAGATAGTTTTTGTATCAGTAAATGGCTTATTTATTTAGGTGATGAGGAGATTTCTGTCTTAATAGGTGTTTGACTAGTCAAAGGATAAGTCCCGTCTTCCCCAACTCAGTTGAAGAAAACCATTTAGTATTGCACAGAAAATAAATTCGTAACGTATACTTGGATGCTAAAAGGGATTATGTCGACACTGTTTTCCTCTTCATCAACGATACTTTTTTTTTCTCTCTCTCTCCTGTCTTCCTTTTTATTCCTACCTCTGAATTTCTTTCCATCTTCATACCTCTCTTACTCTTTTTTAATTATCTTGTTTCTCTTTACATTCACATTCCTTTTATCTCTACTTTTTTCGAATCTCCTTCTAAGTGTTACTGTTTTTTTTCTCTCCTCTCGCTCTCTATGTCTTCGCTCTGTCTGTCTGTCTTTTAGTCTGTCCGTGTTTCTGTCTCCCTCTTCCTCTCTCTCTCCTCTCTCTCTCTCTCTCTCTCTCTCTCTCTCTCTCTTTCCACGTTGGCGGAATCCCCTTATTTTTGAAAACTCGCGATCTCATGCTCTCAATCCCGACGCGTTTTCGAGGACGGGAGCGCGAGTGCCTTCGGCACCAAATATGGAGTGGCAGCTATTTCAGACACCACCCGATACCGCAGCCCGTGCCAAGAACCTACATCGCACGGGTAGGAAGGGGAGTTGTGAGATCGAGAGCGAGAGAGAGAGAGAGATGAGAGAGAGAGACAGCGGCTGAGAAAGAAGAAGAGTAGAGAGGATGAGAACTTTTTTAAGATGATGTGGAATATTAGAAAAGAGAAGCGGAATAGAAAGAGAAAAAACAGCTTTCGGATTCTTTACTGAAAACTTCTGTTCCTATTTTTCCTCCTTCTCCTCTTTTATTTTATCCTCTTTTTCATTCTTCTCTTTTCCATTCTCTTTTTTCCTTCTCCTTCTCCTTTTCCTCTTTTTCTTTTACCTCTTTCTCCTTCCCTTCCTATTCCTTCTCCTTCTCTTTTATTTTTTTTAGTTTCTCCAACTTTTACTTCTTCCCATTCTCTAGTATTTCTCTTCTTCCTTTTCCTCTTACAGTTCTCCTTCTCCCTCCTCCTTATCCTCATCCTTCTCCTTGTCTTTTCCTCCCGTATTTTTCTTGTTCCTTTTTGTCCTCACCTCCACCTCCTTTCCTCCGTTTTCTTCCGTTTCTCCTTCCTCCTTCGTGCGCAGTTGTCGACTCTTCCATTGCTCGGCGCACCAAGTCCAACTTGGCATTGAATTGAATTGAATTGAATTTTATTCGGATACAATCATACATACAATAAGTACAATATTATACATAGTACATATAATTGTACATCCGAGGATGGCACAGACAGTCAAGAGACTTATTTCCACTGTGGTCCTCATCCAACTTTGTAGGCTTGATATCGTTTTACAGTTAGTCGCGGTAACTGAAACCTTGTGTAGAGCTGTAAACGTGACGGCTTCGCTTGCATTTAAACGTCTCTTGACATATTATACTGCTTTTTCATCTTCATTATACCAGTTGTCAGTTTTCGATCATTCATCTTTTCTGATTAACTTTTTTGTTCGTTTACATGTTTAGCTATTTGTTTTCTTGTTTTATCTATTCTTTTATTTCTTTTTTATTTGTTTACTTGTTTCTTTTTTATTTGTTAATTGACCTACTAAGTTTTGTTTAT
>NC_134785.1:55939407-55979407 GCF_046742065.1 Oratosquilla oratoria | reverse complement strand
CCCTGCTGTCCTCGTATATTTTGCAGACAGAGAGCCTGCGCTAACAGATTTTCTTTTTTTTCTTTTCCTTTTTCTCCAGGGGTGAAATTCGCCTTCTCCATCTACGACTTCGAGGGCAATGACACAATGGATGCCTTCTACGTTGGCGACTGCCTTCGTGCCCTGAACCTTAACCCAACTAACGCTGTTGTTGAGAAGGTCGGTGGCACCAAGAAGAAGAAGGAGAAGATCCTCAAGGTCGACGACTTCCTCCCCATCTTCTCCCAGGTCAAGAAGGACAAGGATGCTGGTTCTTATGAGGACTTCGTTGAAGTTTTGAAGCTGTACGACAAGTCCGACAACGGCACTATGATGTACGCTGAACTTGAACACATCCTCATGTCCCTGGGTGAGTTCGCGTTAGCAGATTTTGTCTGTGTGGTGTTGAGGGGTTATTTTTTGTAGACCAGGGATTTCCAGTTGGGGCTCAATTAGCCCATGGGAGCCTTCTAAATTTTACTTATGAATCGTGTGCTCGAAAACTAGTTGTATCTTGCCTGTGCTAAGATAATCTATTAGGATTTTAGAAAGCTTTCTAGGCCGTGAAGGAGTAGGATCACCCAAGTATAGGAATTGAGTTTTATGGGGTCTGGGGGCTGTAAATAGATGAGAACCACTGACCTACACTGTTCAAGTCAAGTAGGTTGGGTTTTTGCTCATTCTAATGCAGCGTTTCTGAACGTGGGGTGTTATCATCCTTAGTGGATGCTGAAATAGATTCTGAGGGTTGGTGGAAAAGTATGTCTATTGTAGTTATGAGGAAAGTTACTGTAGGCCTTTGTAATCAGATATCAGGGAGTGTTGGGACACCTTAACCTGACTACGGGCTGTGTTGAGGTCAGAAAAGTTTAAATTATGCTGTTCCAACGCTTATAAAGAGTCGTTGTTGTTTTTTTGTCACGCCATGTGCTAGTTATTTCTCATTTCCCAGTCTTTTAACGTCAGCGCACATATTTCCTTAACAAAGCTAATCTATCACGTAATCTAATCTTTTAGCTCTAGTCAATTTCTCTTAATCTGGTATGGTATGGGTTTTTTAGAAGACGTAGAGGAAAAAAGGTTTTGTTTTTTGATGAAAATTAGATTATTAGACAATTGCAGTTCGTACAGACAGGACCAAAGTGTGTATTTCTTCTCTGTGTGTGTAACATCGTAGATGGAGCACTCGTTGTAAGAAGATCTTTTAGGGAAAGGATGGTTCTGTCAAAAATCCACATCCTCTGCGGAAAGATGTAAACCCGGATACAAATGTTTGTAGTCAGAATTTGCCGGGAAAATAGATGCTGGGGACTTGTAGGTGGAAGCGTCCGATGTCAGTTTTTAGACGTTGGGAGTATTCTTGTGTTAGTAGCGCATTCTGTCTGATCTTAACGGGGGAAAAGAAGCTGGGTATCCTAGTGTTAGAGGGTTTAGTGTCTGGTTTTAATTGGAAAAATATGTCAGAGGTGTGTTTTGTTTGAATTTAGCGCGGGGAAAGATAGATTGTAGTAATTTTTTACCCCTGGGGTAAGACAATGGGTGCCTTTGCGACAGATCCAGTTCATCTGATTATCTCCCCTACAGGTGAGCGCTTGGAGAAGGATGAGCTTGAGCCCGTTCTTAAGACGTGCTGCGATGAAGAGGATGAGGATGGTTTCATTCCTTTCGAACGTAAGTGCTTTCAGTTAGGAAACCTTCAACCCTTTTTCGTACAGCCGCGTCGACCGTCACGTTCTTTCTCGGCTCCGGAACGCGCGCACCTATCTTTACTATCTTATCGAAGTGGACTCCGGAGGGAGATGTTTGTCGTCTTTGACGACGAATACCACCCAAAGCAGCGGCGCGTTTTTTTATGTGTTTTGATCTTTTTATTTGTTTTTTTAATTCCTGTTTTTATTTCTCGAGGCCAAAGTTTACCCTTCCGTTTCACTCCAAGGCCCTCTGTTTTTTTTGCTTATCGTCGTCTTTCCTGCTTTTTGTCAAATCCCAAAGAGCAATGTTTTGTCGGCATCTTTGCTTATTCGTACCTTATTTGTCTGACCTATGTTACTGCAGTGTTGCCAATATGCTTGTTTACTCTATTGTCTTTAAACGTGCTTCAAAGCTTAAACCAAAACTCAGTTAATTTTCAATTTTTTTGTTACTGACTTAAGTAGTAAACGAAAGTAATTTTTACTTATTAGGAACCCTTATTATGAATCTATTCACATTGTCTCATATACACAATATACCCCCATAGATTCCTGCTTTAGAACTTAAGCGATGAATACACCCCCCCATACAAGGGAAAATGCCCCCCCCCCAAAAAAAAAGACACATAAGTAGTCATTTCAGATCCCCCTCCACCACTAGCAAAAAGCGAAAATATCCAAATAACATTTTCGAATCTAAATACTCTCCCCAGTACATAAGTAGCCTTTCTAAATTTTAATGTCCCCATGTTTCAGTAGTATTTTCTGACTTAGACGACTTCCCCCCCCCCCCTACTTTGCTGTTTTCTCGCAGAGTGATACTTTATCAATCTAGATAAATCACATTGAATAACCGTTCAGAGATATTCAAGTCTGAAAGTTTAGTGCCCGTTTCACTGTGTTAGAATATCTGATATCCCACTTATCGAGATTTTGTCATATATAATATTTTTATGAATTCCACCACAGAAGTAACTTAGAATATCATTACAAATATCCATGTAGATAAAGCTATTTCTTGTTCTTTTTTTCAACGTAACCTAACTAAACCATTTCCAAAGAACAAGTAAGCAGTGCTATTAATTTTCATACCTCTCCTTTTTGTGTCAACGCGTTTCTCAGTGATATTACCCTTGCAAATTATTTGGCTACACCTATGCTTGTTGAACCTGCTGCATTTTCTAAAACAGCTAAAATTTAGTTTCCACGTGAAGGAAATATTTTTGGAATCTCTCTCTCCCTTTCTCTCTCTCTCTCTCTCTCTCTCTCTCTCTCTCTCTCTCTCTCTCTCTCTCTCTCTCTCTCTCTCTCTCTCTCTCTCTCTATCTATCTATCTATCTAATGACTCTCCACGTGGTCTTATATATCTTTCTCAGTAATCTCTTAATTCCCAACGAGAATCCAAAAAGTTTCTTTCAGAATGAACAGTCCTTCCCTTTCCTTATTTCTTCATCTCCTTTGAGCTGTTGACGATTTCTCTCTAAATTAGCCAACAGCTAGATCTTGCTTGAAATAGAGGGAGGAAGGAACTGCCCTGAGTTTATATATAACTACCTTTACACCTCATCCCGCTTTAGTTATTCAACCGCATTTACATCTTTGTCTTCACACCAAGTACCCTTCTCAATGTCACTATCTGTCCTTCATCCTTCGTGCTGTTTCTTCATTACAGCTTTCCTCAAGAAACTCTGCGAAGGGCTTCAGTAAAATGTCCGCACAGTCTAAGAATTCCGTGCGAGGGTAAGAATTAGTCAAGTGGCATGGATCAAGAGTCCTGGCTTTTTTGTCGACAATTTTAACAGTCGTCAAAAGCAACAGACTCGAATACATTTGTTTGATTAGAATTCAGAACCTCTTTATTTTATTATCATTACATACCAAGGACTGGTATTTCCCCTATCAATGGGATTGCCTTGCCGAATATTACGAGCTTCAAGGCGCATTTGATATTTGAACGCAATACCAAACTCCTGTTGGAGAAGGAGGTGGAATGCAAATATATATATAACTAAACTGTACAAAACCGTAACTCTATAAGATTCAATTTGTACAGTATTTTTATACACATTTCTTCTCTTTGACAAGGAATGTGTAGTTTATTTTTTATCCTTACCGAGTGTTATTTTCATGATGCCATGAAGTTGAAGTTCTAGAAGTAATCTCTACTGCTGTAATGATTTTGTCCACAAAGTTAATATATATGTTCTGATTCATTGTTATCTTCAGTCTTTCATGGCATCATCATCATCGTTATATTTTTTTTGTAGTTTGAATGAATTCTATGAATTCCTAAATACTTTCTCATGTAAGCTTGAGATTAGAGTTTGTTCGTAGTTAGACTGGGTTTCTACTGCGTCCTATTGTCTATGGTCAATTTTACCAACTCCCATCACTGTGCAAACAAATCAGCCACAAATATTGGTACGCAGTGGAGACCCATTTTTTTATATGCATTGTAAATATTTCTTGTTGCACTAGTTGTTTTAACTAAGTTAAATGAATGATTCACTCCATAAACCTATCACATTAATGTTCCCTATCTACTCTGGAAAAAATACACTGCATGCCAACGGTTGTACCATGAAAACTTCCCCGTATTTGGGTGTATAAAATAAATTAAATCATCGAGGCAGAACAGCGAGTTGTGTCTGAGGGTAAGCGTTGCACAGATTTTGTGCAACAAAACTGTGAACTAGATAATTTTTTTGGTAATATTTTACAATATTTTTGTCATTTTTTACAGCTTTTCTTAAACGGCTTCTGGCCTTCAAAGTATAAGGAAATGGTAGTAAGTTGATCTGAACCAAGAAGAAGTACAGCTTTCCTCTCTATTGGCTAATAAACTAAGCGCTCTCTAAATTTAACAATAACATATTGTATATAGCTAGATTTTTCGGTAACATAATAATCTTTCTCTCTCTCTTGTTCTGTTTGTGAAAAATGCTTGAACGAATTATCATTAACAAAACTTCATCTGTCTTTGTTACCAAAGACTACGGATCCTATGCTAGAATTAGTAGGTCCGCTTGAACACATCTAGTCGAGAGAATAGCTTAATTATTTTTTTCTGAGTATATAATGCTCAGCAATATTCTCTCTCTAAAGAAAATATTTTATCTCTTTATCGTGAATGTGCCAATTCTTCAGTGATGTTTTTTTCTTGGTATCAGTACGTAGCCGGTTGTCGCTGTATTTTTGTCGTCGAACGTTATGTCGTCTATGTCCGGTTTTTTTCTTTTTTACTCTTTTTTGTATTAACTTTTTTCTTTTTTCTCTCTCACGATACGAAAAAAAATAAACAAATATTTTTATCATTCATGTGATACCCTCTGCAGTTCATATTTCCATAGTAAATAAAACGAAAAAAAAAGAAAAATAAAAAACCCAAGAATTCGTGATTCAGCCAACACTCCCCTTGTTTGAAATTAAAAACAGAAAACAAACATCCATGGACACCTAGCGGGAGCTGAGGGGTTTCCCTTGAGCTTCAGGGATGCACAATACATGTCTCTACATCCCCAGAAATAATCATTTACACCCTCCACTCCCCAACTCTTACAACATATGTCCCAGATTTCAGTTTACATTAGTACAAGATAGACCTCATATTACAGTATAACAAGCTATATCCTAGTTTACAAAATTTACATGAAAAATATATATGTATATATATATACATTTCCCTTTCCCCAAAGATGACAAGATATTTAAACTTCACCTTTCATCACCGTAAAATTTCATGATCGAGTCCTTATGTTCCTCGAAATTGCTCGTGTTGTTCCCCTCTTGTCATTTTCTCGTCCATCCACCACCCCGCCCCAATGCCCTACTCCACCAGCCCTCAGCTCTCAATAGGCCAAGCCTGTCCCACCTCATCAATACCCGACAAGTCACCACGACGAGGTTCTAATCTCTCTCTTCGTTTCCCCCTCGACAGCTTTCTTGAAGAGGCTTTGCGCCAAGGAATAAAAATCCATTGCCAGTGATGTGTTCGTGAGTTCGTATCGTCCATCAAGAACAGTGACGCAACAGTGTACAATCAACCTGTGGCCTATGCGATCTGTGTCGCCACAGTGCAATAAAATCTTAAAATGAAACAAGGACTCAAGAGAAAAGGAAAGATTCTAATCTAACATCAATTCAATCGAACTTTACCCACCAAGGAACTTAAAAAAAAAAAAAAGCGCCACCCATTAAATGCTTTCCTGTCCATCTTAGTGTGCACATGTGTGTACGTGTGTGTACATTTGTACGCGTGTGTACATATGTACCTGTGTGTGTGTGTTAGTGCGCGTATATGTATGCGTGCGTGTTTTTGTTGAGGGTACCCGCGGATGTCGCCACTGTCCAAGGGTGTCCAGTTGTGTCTTGGGGCGCGGGTGGAAATCATGTCATTCGTCCGAGAAGGGTCAAAGCCGTTTTTCTATCAAAACCTGAAGTGCTCAAGTAACCGCTGAGTGATCCGTCTATCACAGGAAGGCTCAGTTTCCGGGGCAGTTCCCTCTGGACAACTCCATCGTCCCCACCTACCGCCAGGGAGGGGGGAGCCATCCCTCTCGTTGCACACCATCCGAACGATGAAACTGTTACTCCGACCTGTTGACCCACTCTCTAAGACGGTGCCGGCCCTTTCTAGCCACGCCCCTGAGAGTCCCCGTGGTAATCTAACCTGGGGGAGTGTCGCAGTCAGTCAGTCAGTCAGTAGGCCCACGTCAGTCAGTCAGTCAACCATGGCAAACATCAGTCAGTCCGCCGACTTTCCATCGCCGTCGAAGTAGCTGCTGCCTGTAGACACATTGGTTAAGTTATCTATCGTCTAAAAATAAAAACTTATAAAAATACTATCTTTGTGTTAACCTACCCTGCAACAAAGAATACCTGATTTGAAAAAAAAACAAAAACATGATAATGGAATATTTTGTAAAGATTTGAGGACAGAGCCACAATGACAAATATTTTCATACGAAAAGGAAACAATATTAGTTTGTCATTAAGTTATCAAAGGAACTTATCATCTATGAATTGAATTTAAGCGGACAATATCTATTCACACACACACTAACACACACACACACACACACACACACACACACACACACACACACACACACACACACACACACACACACACACACACACACACACACACACACACACACACACACACACACACACACACACACACACACATTCACCTGAGAAACATATAAATAAGATTTTTGGAGAAACTTATAATTTGATAAGAACAATCAAAGTGGCATTTACATACCTGGATGAAGAAATGGTAAAGTAAATTCTAATCACTCTGATAAGACCAAGATTGGAATATGCAGCAACGATGTGGTCACCAAGTACAGAAAACTGTATAAAAAAATCTTGAAAGAATTAGCAAAACTTGAACTACAGACACTAGAGCAAAGAAGAGAGAGAGGAGATTTGATAGCTATTTACAGAATCATGAAAGGCATAGAAATTATTGATAGAGAGAATCTGATAAAATGGGATGATAGAAATACAAGAGGGCACGGAAAGAAAATAAAGAAAGACAGCTATAGAAGAGATCTGAAAAAGAACACCTTTCCTCACAGAGTAATAGACAGTTGGAACAAGTTAGATGAGAAAGTGGTGTGTGCAAAAACAATACATGAATTTAAAGATAGTTTAGATAAAATGAGATATGAAGACGGGACACCACGAGCATAACTCCCCTTCCCGTAAAATACAACTAGGTAAATACAGCTAGGTAAACAAACACACACACACACACACACACACACACACACACACACACACACACACACACACACACACACACACACACACACACACGGCTCGGTGGCGGATTGGTAAAGCACAGGCCTCACAAGCCAGAGAACCGGGGTTCGATTCCCCGGCCGGGCGGAGATAAGTTGGGTTTGTCTCCTTTCATGTGTAACCCCTGTTCACCTAGCAGTGAGTAGGTACGGGACGTTAGTCAAGGAGTTGTGACCTTGCTGTCCCGGTGTGTGGTGTGTGAGTGGTCTCAGACCAACCCAGAGATCGGCTAATAAGGAGCTCTGAGCTCACTGCCGTAGGGTGGTGTCTGGCTGTCTCGAAAAGAGGCTGCAGCAGATCCGAGGTGAATACACACACACACACACACACACACACACACACACACACACACACACACACACACACACACACACACACACACACACACACACACGTATGTATGGATGAAGAGATGATGAAAAAATTAACAAAACCCTGATCTGTCCAAGATTGGAATATGTATCACTGGTATGGTCCCTACACAGAATGAACGATATATACATAATTGAGAGAATAGTTAGTTTTTATTGTCCAAAAAATTAAAGATGTACAGTACATTCAAAGTAACATGGTCCAATATAGAATGCAATCATATATAGAACAACAACAACAAAATTCCACACGAATAATGTCAAAATAGTTAATTCTATAAGTGGGAATGGTTATGGTATCAACATAACAAATGATACTGTGAATATCATCACAGATGTACCAGTCATTCAGTATATCATACTAATGCCATAACTTGAAAATAATGCTATTGTACTGTCTTTACATGTTTCTGTAAACCAGTTTATGGCTTCTTAAACATATTTACATATTTACCAAATGGTCTCCACCGAATAACAAGTTCAACGTAGATACACCAAAACAAGGAAAACTATTCCATAGGCGTGCCATAAATGGAAGTATATCATACTAACACCATAACTTGAAAATAATACTATTGTACTGTCGTTACATGTTTCTGTAAACCTTTATGGCTTCTTAAACATATTTACATATTTACCAAATGGTCTCCACCGAATAACAAGCTCAACGTAGGTACATCAAAACAAGAAAAACTATTCCATAGGCGTGCCATAAATGGAAGTATATCATACTAACACCATAACTTGAAAATAATACTATTGTGCTGTCGTTACATGTTTCTGTAAACCTTTATGGCTTCTTAAACATATTTACCAAATGGTCTCCACCGAATAACAAGCTCAACGTAGGTACATCAAAACAAGGAAATCTATTCCGTAGGCGTGCCGTAAGTGGAGACTCCAAAAACACATGACGCTCAGTTTAAACATGACCCCTGACACAATCACTGTTCTAGTAGCTAGCGGTGTGTGGTGCGGAATGTACACTCAGCAAGAATACACTTCGTGCACACTCAAGTCAGGATCCACTCTATTTCTGTATGTTACATATTTGGTGGCAGTGTCTGGTTTGTTGGCCGTTATTTTGATTATTTTTCCTAATGGGCTGGTGTCAGTGCTATACTGACGGGCTTTACAAATAAATCTGTAGTCAGTGTTTTTTTTGCACTTTAACATAACTCATACACGACACAGAAAGGCTCCTTTATGTCAGGTGCCCTAAACTTTGATTCTAGGAGTCGTTTCCTATTTCTTGCCAAAACATTCGACACGGGATAAATTCCTGATTCTACGAGGCACAGATTAATATTACTGTTGTCCCTTACTCCAAGTAAACAGTTGACTAGTTTATTACACTATTTCGTTAAGTATTTACAGTTGCTGTAGACCCATGTTTCAGCACTTTACAGAAGAACAGACGTGACAGTCGGGTCAAACACTACGTTTATAGATGAAGGGCATATCAGTATTGGCTGCACAAAACTCAGGAATCTTGTCTACAATTTCTCCCTGTGCCTCATGCCACTGCATCGTCTCGTCCATCCTAAATATGTATGCGTGAGCCAAACACCACATATATGCAATGATTTATTATATGACCTTAGAATCTTAATGGTGCCTTATCACTGTAGTTAATTATAGTTAATTAAAAGAAAAAATGTATTGTGCATTTAGCTCCATGCGATATTTGTTACAATAATCCAATACAATGCACATTTCACGTGACGTCGCAACAATTAGTGTCGTCAACGAGAGGGAGCGAAGGCATGGCACCTAACAACCCGTCTGCTTCGATATAGTAAGTTTACTTAGAATTGCATCAATATACATGAAAAGCAGATAACTAAAAGAACACATAGTTCGAAATATCAATTACAATTGCCGAGGATAACACAAAAAAGCATCTAAGCTTATTTCCATTGTGGTCCACGATGGCATCCTTTAATTAACATTTTCTCCATTTCATCCATGTAAATAAAAAACAGCAGACAGCTTCATGGTGCACCTTGCCTCACCCCTACCGTGGCCTCTACTGTAGGAGCAACCAAACTGGTCCCTAGCCTGGCAGATAAACAGTATGAGGAAAGCGGATCTACAGTATTCAGGTCACTGAAGAAGACAGACTACACTGACAAAAGAGATCTCGTGCTTAAAGATACGAGGGCTTTAAGAGATCATGAGAACAAATTAAGGAAGACCACGGGTCTAAAGGATGTAAAGTAATACAGTTTTCCATATACTGTAGATACATTCGAGGGTTGATTGAAAAATTCGTGGTCTATGGTAGGACACGAAATACAGGCTTGTAGTTCTTTTTCACACAAAATCTAATCATTCATAAGCCAGTATAAGAATTTTCAACCCTTTAACGTAATATATATATATATATATATATATATATATATATATATATATACAAATATATATATATATATATATATATATATATATTATAGATATATATATTACCGATGATTCATTTGGGACAGTAAGGTACTGTAGAAAAAATGTACAAAATTGGTCTTCGGGTAGTCATTCAGTACTTCCACATCAAGGGTTTAACCCCAAAGGAAATTCACGAGGACATGGTAGCTACTCTACGAGACAATGTTCCTTCATACAGCATGGTTAAGAAAAGGGGCAGCTGATTTCAAATGGGGCAGGGACAGCCTGGAAGATGACCCTCGTCAAGGAAGACCTGCCACTGTCACCACTCAAGAAATCATCGACAAAATCCATGACCTATTGCTCACAGATCGGCGTTTGACTAAACGTTTTATTGCGACAGAGTTGGGTACCTCCCAGGAATATGTTTATGCAATTATCCACAACCATCTTGAAATGACGAAGGTCTCAGCTCGATGGATCCCAAAACTTCTTGGACCTGATCAGAAGCGGCTGTCAAAGAACTATCTTGCTCAGAAATGATTGGAAAAAAGGGTGTAGTAATATATGGTCTAAAGGAAAAACGTAACCCAAATTGGTTTCTGAGAAACAAAGAGGATAAAGAAGTGGCAAGAAATGTTCTATAAGTAGTACAAGATAAAGAACAAAAATTAGAAAAGGAAATAGAGGAAGTGCACAGAATTGGTAAATATGCAGAAGGAAAAGGAAAAAGTCAACCACTACAGATTAAATTAAGTTCACAAATGGCAGCGGAAGAAATCGTAGCAAGAACAAGAAAATTAGCAAGTAACAAACAGTATAAACTATAAAGATAAAAAGTGACATGAATGATGAGGAAAGAGAAAAACTTAAGACATCAATAAAAGCTAAAAAATAAAAAAAATAAAAAAAAAAAAAGGGAGAGAAAAGAACAGAGACCGATACAACACAGTTCTATTTGAGAGTGTTAGATACGACACTGAGAAAATTGTATATTCAAGAAAGAAAAAATCAGAGAACGAGATGGAGGGAACAGAAAATTAGAATTGGCTTATACCAACATAGATGAATTAATCTCAGGATTGAATGAACTAAGCAATTACCTGTCAGA
This sequence comes from Oratosquilla oratoria, assembly GCF_046742065.1. Taxonomy (NCBI): domain Eukaryota; kingdom Metazoa; phylum Arthropoda; class Malacostraca; order Stomatopoda; family Squillidae; genus Oratosquilla; species Oratosquilla oratoria. The sequence continues at coordinate 55,968,017 of NC_134785.1, read as the reverse complement.
AGCAAAACTAGACATAATGGGAATTTTGGAGACAAAATTAAGGGGTCCACTGATACCAGTGTTGGTCATGGTCACTGGCTTAGGGGAAAAAATGTGGTCGAGTCATGTTCTTGGTTAAGGAAAACTTAAATGTGACGAAAGTTACGTATGGAGAGAACAGAGTAGAGATGATCTCAATAAGAGTTGAAGAAAGTGACATGAAAAGCAGAAAGTTTGCAGTGATTTATGTGCCTCCAGGAACAAGGTCTTGGAGATTATTCCAAAATGTTAGAGGATACAAGGACTTCATTAAACAAGATGCCAAAGGATGGAAATAAAGCGGTAATTATGGGAGACTTTAATTGCAAAGAAATATGTTGGGGAGAGACAGTGAAACGTCATGATCAATGGGGAAATGTATAACTCGACATGACTATAGAATATACAATGACGCAATGGGTAAAAGAAAACACTAGATTTAGAAATAACAAAGAACTGTGAAGACTAGATTTATTATTTACATCAGAACCTGAAATAGTAGACAAAATTTAATATAAGACACCAATTGCGAAGAGTGACCACATACTACTCGAGTTAGAACTAAAGGAGGAAATATATATAAAGAGAAACGAGAAACACAGAAAAGGAAGACTGATGTTAAATAAAACGGACTTTGAGAAACTTAGGAATTTTTTTCTTAAAGCGAACTGGTAAAAATTCTACAATGAAGAAACACAAGTGGAAGAAAAATGGATGACTCATGAAAATCTACAAAGGAGTGGATACATATGTCCCAAAGAAAGTTCTGGTTTAATGAAGTATATATATGTATATATATATATACATATATACATATATATATGTATATACATATATATATATATGTATATATATATATATATATGTATATATATATATATCATGTGTGTGTGTGTGTGCGCGCGCGCGCGCGCGTGTGTGTGTCACAGGTCATTTGTGACTAAAATAAATGAGGCAGACATTGAAATGGAATTCTGTATATAAAAACGGCCGATTAATTTATTAATTACAGTTGGAGACAACGGAGTGGTTTGGAAGAATATTATGGATTTTTGGATTTGAAGCTCGAAACTGAAGCTTCAAACTCCAAAACTTAAATTCTGAAGCTTCAAAAACCGAAACTTAATTCCGAAGCGCGAAGGATGGAGGACGAGAGAAGAACCACATGGACCAGTCGACAGACAGAGCTGGTGGAGTTCGAGACTGCTGGAACTGGAATACGGCCTAGTCAGCCACTATAAACCCCATCGCGAGTTCGTTTTGCATTGGATCGTCTGGGTGAGCTTGGAGAGGAAGTGTACGGCCGGCGAAGAGCTGCAGGGTTGGACTAATTGGTTCGCCTCATCGTTCGGCTTTGCGAGCGAGTCCCCACCGCCCCCTCCAGTGTTGGGTGCGACGATTTCTAATTCAGGGTATGATGGCTACTCATGGCTGGAAGCTTGCGAAGCATTGGCTCTCACAACAGTTGTATCTGCCAGAGTTGTGACAGTGTATTCTGTGGCAGGTTGTGAATATTGTGAAGTGCCGGTTGCTGTCCCCTCCCGCAGGTGAGATTTTGCTGTCCTGAGCATTCGAGTGAATCTGAATTCATTGCGAGATTGGTTAGTTGTGTGTGTGTGTGTGTGTGTGTGTGTGTGTGTGTGTGTGTGTGTGTCATTGTTTTATTATTGTTATTGTTATTAGTGTGAGTGATTGTTAATTATTAGTTAGATTGTACTTTAAATTTGTTTTATTAAACCCTTGCTCTCAGTCACTAATATACACAACGCTATCTAGAAGGAAGTATCCACACAAAAATATAAGTGAACTATGGAGAATCCTCGTAGGGCAATGAAGCTGCCGGATAAGTAGTGTATATATTGCATTTAACATTGTTGGTCAACTCTTACTGAGGTGTAAACTTTCTGACAATGTGTGTGTGTGTGTGTGTTTACCTAGTTGTATCTTACGGGAAGGGTAGCTAAGCTCTGTCCCGTCTCTGATCTCGCCATATTTAATTTTCTCCAATTCTTGTTTTGTTTTTTTGTACACAATATTGTTTCGTCTAGTACAGGGGTTCTTAACCTTTTTTCTCCAATTCCCCACATTTTAGTGAGCCAACTCTCCATTTCCCACCACAGCATCGGTCTTTGACAAATTCGATTTTAACCCATGCAGTGTTTAGTACGTAAATATACAGTGTTGTCACTTTTACCCAAACATGACTTACAATACCTCGTATATTGGTTGTTTTTGTTATTAAAACAGTCTGTAAATGGTTGTGATTTGTAAAGTAAGTCAACATTTGGATGTAATGTATTAAATTTTGAAGCATTATCGATTATTTGTGGGTGGAAACAAATTCACGAAATGTGAGACACCAGAAACAAACAAACAAAAACTCATAGATTAAAAAAGAAAAAAAAAAAAAAAGTGGTTCTTCTGTCCAACCGGTCATTCCCCACTTGGCAACTCCGCCATTCCCCACCAGTGGGGAATTCCCCACAGGTTAAGAACCACTGGTCTAGTATGTTCCATACATCCACCACTCTGTGGGGGGAGCTGTTTTATATTTTCATGTCTCCTCTATAACTGTCCTTTTTTGAATTTCCATGTCCTCTTGTTTCTCTTATCCCAATTTAGTAAGTAGTCTCAAGTATTTCTACACCTTTCATAATTCTGTAAATGGTCAACAAGTCACCTCTTCTCTTCTTTGTTCCAGAGTCTGTAGTTCTAATTTTGCCAATCTTTTTTAATGACATTTTGATAGTGTTGGGGCCATCTTTGTAGTTGCTCTCTGGATTCTCTCATTTTTTTTCCCATAGTATCGCTGCATACTCCAATTTGGGCCTTATCAGTGTGACTAATATTTTCTTTACAATTTCTTCACCCAAGTAAAGGCCACTTTTATTGATCTCTGCAAGTTATAGGTTTCGCCAACATTTGTTATGCTTGTCAGGAGTTGTATCTTTTGTGATGATCACAATTTGGTTACTTTTTCACCAATTTTATATTGTCTTGATATATATATATATTTTTTTAACTTTTTCCAAATTACATTTCTTTATATTGAAGTACACTTCCTACTTCAGACTCTGTTCAGATCTCTCTGTAGTGAGTCAGTCTGTTTCAGTACTCGCTTTCTTTAACAATTTTGCATCATCTGCAAAGAAGTTCATGTAACATTCCACACCCTCGTCCATGTCATTCACATGGCAAACGTTATTGGAGCCCATACTGATCCTTGTGGAACTCCATTAATTACATTCTCCCAAGTAGAACTCCTATCTCTGAGTGCTACTCTAATTTTTCTTCCATGCAAAAAGTCCTCCATCCATTTCAGTAGTTTTCCTATGGTTTCCAGTTTTCTTAATATTTTTTTTTTGAGGGATATTATTGAAAGCTTTCTGTAGATTTAGGAACGCACAATCAGCTCATCCATCCCTTTCTTGTATTATGTCTAGTCTTGAATAAAAACAGATCAAATTTGTGGCACATGATCTTCCCTGTCAAAATCCAAATTCTCTGATTTAGGATCTTGTTTTCCTCCAGATGTTTTATCCATCTACCTTTTATAACTTTTTCACAAATTTTAGCTACCATGCTTGTGAGGAAAACTGGTCTGTAATTTGTTGGGTCTTCCTTATTTCCTCCTTTATAAATTGGTATGATGTCAGCATTTTTCTGGTCTTCTGATATTTTCCCTTTTTTTGAACAACTTATGTTGTCAGTTCTCTACATTTGTTTAATATCTAATTTGTCATTCTGTCCGGGCTGTGCAATTTCCTGACATCAAGGTTCATTATTTGATCCATTATTTCTTCCTGTTACACTTATTTCCTATTTTTGAAAAAGCTGTAATAAGCGAAATGTCGTACAAATAAAGGCTCCATCCTCATATGGTGTTTAACTCGTCAACACTTATTTCCCTTATTGGGGGATTTCACTTCTCTCCCTTCATCCCGATGCTGTATTTTTTCTCGTGAAAACTGACTAAGTCTTTGCTCATGACTTCACCATTTTTGTATCTTCTCTGTATTCTGTATTCCATTGTCATAATTTCACTATTTCCTGTTTATTTTTTAGTTTACCATTTACTTGTCTATAGAATAGTTTTGACTGATCCTTACATTTTTGTCTTTCATATTATTTTCTTCCGTGTATTTTTATATTAATTCCTTTAACATAAATATGCCACTATCTGGGCTTCTTGTTTTTTCTCCATCTTTTCCAAGCTTTATCTCTTCTGTCTTTCACTTCGCTGCACCTTTTATTAACCCCTCAACCACTGAGACTACAAAAATCTCAGAACTTGAAATTTGATTCCCAAGGTTAGGAAAGATCACTCTCTACGACCCTAATTCCTTTTTCACCTGAGACCCAAATCCACCCATGGGGTCGAGTAAGGACTGGAATAAATCCCTTTTATGCTTTGCCACTTGTTCTGGTCCTTACCCACTCCCACGGGTGGATTTGGGTCTTGGGTGAAAAAGGAATTAGGATTGCAGAGAGTGATCTTTCCTAGCCTTGGGAATTTGAGATTTCAAGTTCCGAGACTTTTGTAGTCTCAGTGGTTGAGGGGTTAAAGACATCACCCAGTTGTCTCACTGGTGGCGGAGCGGTAGGTTCGAGTCCTGTGCTCGACTGTCATACAAATATATACATCAGAAAAGGAGACTTAAAAACAGGCATAGGAGTTTTATTATTCTTTAACAGTATCTTATTGGCTTCACCTTTGTTGCAATTCCCTAAGCATTAGCCACAGGTTTAGCGACTGGTAGCATTGAGAGCAAAAGCCCAGTTTGTTAGAAGATTCCTCTAGATTACTCAGAACAACAACTAAGCGACTTGCAGCACTAGGGCTCATGGCCTTGTTTTTGGTTTTTCTGGAGAATCACACCTTTTCATTATCTAGGCTACAATAAATATACAACTATACTCAACAACAACTTTTATTTACAAAATCTAAGAAATTTCTTAGCATTACATTATACAGTCCAACTTGTTCTGTAATTCACACACTCCATTTTCAATTCTTGAATTAGTCCATGTTAACCCCTTCGTTACCCACCCGTCAACCTTGTGTACAAAAATGTTTCAAACTGTCCCACGAATGGCTGGAGCCTTATGTTTGTAAACACAGACACTTGCCACCATGTGGGTAGAAATAACCCAGAAACCGAGGCCTTGAGAGCCCTCAATACACACAGCTTATAACTGTGACACGTGCGTGTCACGGGGAGCACGCTCGGTTCTTGGCGGGTGCACTCAGCCGTGACACGCAGGTGTCACAAAACACACATCTGGTACTCAAGGGGTTAAGAGTAACTGGTTATGGACTGGTTTGGGAAGACCCCTACTAGCATATACAGATAACATTCCAATTGTTCAAGATTACATTGTTTCTATGCAAGGTTGGTTGGTTTGGCCAAGGCTGTATCTGAGGATGTTGTAACTGTTGACCGTTTGATCAAATTCTGTGAAAACCATTTTGGCCTTGGTTTCTCCACTTCAACAATGCGTTTACCCTAAGAAAAAGAAAGAAAGAAATATACATAAATACAATTTTCCTCAATATATGAATCCTGTAAAATACATAAATGTAGAACAATCTTCCATTTGAAATTTCTAACAGAAGTTAGCTTAAAATCTGAGGATAAATCGTAATAGTTGTTAATCATAAAAAAAATGATCTTGTACAGACTCTGGAGTAAGAATGTCCGAAAATTAAAAGAGGACACATCAACCACAGCTCTTCACTACATGTGTACAAGTAACTGTTCATACTAACTTGTTTTCATTTTTGTTTTTGTTCCTTATCTATTTTATTTGGCCCCAATAATAATTTCTCTAATCAAATTACTTGTTCACAATTGCTGATACAATCCTCTAATATATATACAGATTTCACTCGCTACTTGATGGCTTGATGTCTGATATTTTGTTTATATGATCCTTTTGAATAAATACCACTCGCTCGTTTTTCAATGTAGGCACTCGATTATACAATCACCAAACCCTAAACAAATGCACCACAATCACAGTGCCACTCACACTCCATTGGCTACCCATCGAAACTCGTTCCCGCTCTTTATTCAGTTGTTTACTCCCTTGACCTGTGTATCAGTGTCTGCATTTTGTGCTACTATTTCACATTCACTGTTGCTTTTACGAGAGTAATAAATAACATTATGGCTTCTAAGCAGTCTACAACAACTGCAAGTGAGATAAAGCCCAAAAGACAGAGGAAGAGTTTATCTGAGAAAAAGCTTGAAATTGTTAAGCACCACGAGGGAGGTGAAGGGGCTAACTCCATTGCCAGAATCATGCAGTTACCTCAACCAACTGTCTCCACAATAATCAAACAAGGAGATGCTGTAAAGAAAGCTGGTGAAACAGCTTCTACATTAACGGCAAAGATGTTGACAAGGCATAGGGAACCAGTAATGGAGGAAATGGAGAGACTTTTAAGGCTACGGATTAATGACCTGTCTTGCTGCAGCAATTCTCTTTATACCTCCCTTGTGACAACAAAAGCCCTCTTGATTTATAATGATCTATGTATGGAGGGACATAAAGTTAAGGATGAGTCAACTTTCAGTGCCAGTAAGGGTTAGTTCGACCGTTTGAAAGCCCTACACAACATCAAGATGACTGGTGAGGCAGCAAGTTCTGATAAGCTGCTGCAGCATTCATGCCAACACTAAAAAACACATTGAAGAGTGTGGCTACAGTGCCAAATAGGTGACAAACTATGACGAAACAGGCCTGTATTAGAAGAAAATGTTGTCCACAACCTTTATTGCTAAGGAGGAGAAAACAATGCCAGGATTTAAAGCATCCAGACAGATTAACCCTGGTGCTGGGTGGTACTGCAGCTGGGGACCTGAAGCTGAAGCCTTTACTGATCAACCGCTCTGAAAACCCAATGGACACTTAAGGGCTATGTGGAAGAATAGCTCCCAGTGATATATAGATCCAACAAGAAGGCCTGGATGATGTCTTCCATGAACCAGCATTATGTTGCAGATTTGTTCCCTGCACTGCATGACTATGCTGCCAAAGAAAACATTGCGAACTCTTTCCTCCTGCTGGTTGACAAAACCCCAAGCCATCTAACAACCATGGAAGATTGGGCAGACAACATACAGGTGATGTTTCTGCCCAAAAACGCAATAGAACTCATCCAGCCCACGGACCAAGGTGTGATTGCCAATTAACATGACTGATGGCCCAGACAAGGCCACAGTCAAGTAGTTCCAGGCCAATTATAATATCAAAAAGGCCACTGACAATATCAATGCAGCATGGAAGGTGACAGAAAAAACAATAAATGGATGCTGGAAGACAATGTGGCCCAAGTGTGTCAAGCCAGCTGATGGCTTTATTGGATTTAGTGATGTGCCAACATTTGTAAGGAGATTGTCAGGCTCTCACATATGGCTGGAACCAACATAGAAATACAAATAGACATTATTGTGTTAGGGACAGAAGTGATACGAGGATGAAAGAAAACACCAAAGACAATTGTAAACTGATTATAACAACTGGATTTTACATGCTTCCAGATGTTGGGTATGTTGTTGCGTGACTAGCTGTAGTTTGCAATGTTGGCGAGTACATGCATTCCATGTGGTCTGAAGTGTTTTAGGTGGATGTTAATTAAGTTGTTAGGACAAGCATACGAGTGCACAAGGTTATGGATGATTTGATTTGTCTGGCTGCCTACGAAGGGTGTGTAGGGGAAGATTCTTTCTTACATCAGATGATGCATCAGTTACTAAGGTGAGGGATGAGATAGCTTATTTATGCAAAATGATTTAGGAGTATTTGCATGTTATATGTTTAAAAGTAAGTTGACTTGTTGTGGTTATAGTTGTGAGAATGTGTTGTTACTATTGGATAGTGTAATGCTGTTGAGTGTCTTGTACAATTTCTTGGTGTTTATTTTATGATTGTGTTAAGAGGATTGCCAATTTTTCTTGTTCATTTATTGAGTGTAGTTGGGAAGGCTTATGGGAGGATCTTGATTGAGAGGATTAGGAGAGGAACAGAAGGAGTAATTGGTGAGGAACAGTGTTGATTTAGGACGGGTAGAGGTTGTGTAGATCAGATTTTTGTGGTAAGACAGATATGTGAGAAAGCTATAGGAAAGGGGAAGGATGTTTTTTGAGCCTTTATGGATCTGGAAAAGGCTTACGACAGGGTAGACAGAAAGGCACTGTGGGAGGTTTTGAGGATATACGGGATAGGAGGAAAGCTTCTAGGAGCTGTCAAGAGTTTTTATGAGAGTAGTAGAGCCTGTGTCAGGATTAGAAATGGAGAGAGTGAGTGGTTCGAGGTAAAGGTGGGACTTCGTCAAGGATGCGTTATGTCACCCTGGCTGTTCAACTTACATGGATAGGGTAGTGCGAGAGGTAAATGCAAGGGTAGTGGGTCAGGGATTGGAGATGGTTAAAGAAAATGGAGAAAAGTGGGAGGTGAGCCAGCGATTGTTTGCGGTTGACACTGCGCTTGTGGCAGGATCGGAGGAGGGATTGAGGAAGTTGGTGACGGTGTGTGATAGAAGAAAGCTGAAGATAAATGTGGGTAAAAGTAAGGTGATGAGATGTACAAGGGGTGAAAGTGGCAGTAGACTGGAAGTGAGCATTAAGGGAGAGCGACTGGAGGAGGTGGATAGTTTTAGATACTTGGGTGCAAATGTGGCAGGAAAAGGTGGGGTGAAGGTGGAGGTAGAAAGTAGATTGAGAGAAGCGAGTAAATGCCTTGGTGGATTAAAAAGTGTAATGAGGGATTGACATTTGGGGATGGATACTAAGAGGAGACTATATAAAGGGGTGATTGTGCCAACAGCACTGTATGGGGCAGAAACATGGAACATAAGAGAGGAAGAGAAGGAGTTTGAATGTGTTTGAAATGAGGTGTCTGAGAAGTATGATGGGGGTTACTAGGCTGGATAGAGTGAGAAATGAGGAGGTGAGGAGGACAACAGTGGTGGAAAGGGGGTTGGGAGATAGGGTTGATGAAAGAGTATTAGGATGGTTTGGACACATGGAAAGAATGAGTGAAGAAAGACTAGTAAAAGAGGTATGGAAGGCAGATGTGGAGGGATTGAACATGAAGGGCCGTCCTAGGATGAGGTGGATGGATGGGGTGAAGGGGGCTTTGGGGAAGAGGGGAATGTCTGTTGAGGAGGGACGGGAGAGGACAAAAGACGGGTGAATGGAGAATGGTTGTACAGGTAGTCGTCGACTTACGACCAAGTTTGGTTCCGACAGACAGGTCTTAAGTCGATCTGGACGCAAGTCGGTCTATATATATACAGTATATATTACCCTTTATATTATATATACATATATTGTATATTTAGCATACTGAAATAATCTTAGCATCTTTGAACTATGTTGTATAGTATTTTTAACCTTCTTATAATTTCATCTGATTTTCTTTGGGAAACGTAGCCTAGGCCTAAGCATATTGAATAAAATCCTATCATCTTTGACCTATGATATTTAATACTGTATTTGTTAACCTTTGTATTATTTTACCATCAGACTTTCTTTAGGAAACGTATGCATACGGAATAAAATCTTATTATCTTTGAGCTACGTTGTTTAATATTCATTAACTTTTTATCATTTTCGTTAGGAAACGTAGCCTAGGCCTACGCACACTGAATAAAGTCCTGTCATCTTTGACCTACAAATCCTTTTTTGTTAGTTACATTAAAATCACTGTAAAGCAAAATTAGGAAAAAAATATTTCGAAACACATTCTTTTCGTTTACGTACTGTACCGAAAATATTATCGACAACAGACTAGGCATAAACAAAGTTTACTGTTACATTTCATTAATCGCAAAACATAAAATTACAAAATGCTGTGCCAAACATTTTGTCACCGACAACAGACTAGGCATAAAAAAATACTGTTACATTTTATTAATTGCAAAACATAAAAATACAAAATGTAAGGCAAAATTAGGATTTTTTTTTATTTCAACAAAACACATTCTTTTCGTTAGTACTGTACCGAACATAGTTATCGACAACAAACTAGCCTAGGCATAAAAAGTTTGTTATATTTCATTAATTGCAAAACATACAAAAATACAAAATGCTATGCAAAATTAGGAAACATTTTACTTCAAACAAACAAAATGAAAGAATATTTAGCTGGCTGGGATGCTGACGCTGCCGGCAGCCTGCCAAAACTATCGTACTCGCGTCTCGCAGCGTGCGGAGTAATGTACTGCACTGCCAGGCATAACATTGCAATTCTATTACTCTATTAAATGTTAGATATTATTGCACCATCTCGTGGTCGTAAAGTCGATCAGTCGTAAGTCGACGACTACCTGTATATGGATGATGTTGTGATGCATGAGGTGGAATGGGCGGGGGATGGGGGGTGAGGTAGTATGTGTGAGCAAATTTTGATGCAGCCCAAAGGGATTTCTCCCAGTCTTCTCCTTTATGCAATGGGGGGGACAGAGAGGGGGGGTCACAGATTTAATGAAGCGGCCTTGCTGTGGATGTGGTGTCTTGCGACACTGCTTCTGACCCAGGGCAGTGGACAAGGTGCAGGGATGACCCGTCATCCAGGAGGTGCTAAGATGAGAGGGAGGGTGGAGGGGTGTGGAGTGTATTCAGGGATGGAATGTATGGGAATGATTTTATGCCTTTTCCTTTTTGGCTACCTCCCTTGTAAGGGGGAAAAATCCTTGGTATACGTATGTATGTATTTTATTACTGATCTTGGTGCTAAGTGACTGAATTTGGTCTTATGTTGTGAGGGATAGGCGAGGTGGTGTGTTTGAGTGTGTTGTGGTACAGTTTTGATCTTCATCCTATAGAATGGATAATTCACTTGAATCAGTACATGGGAGAATAACCAAAATGATACAAGGGACTAAAAAATTTACTATACAAAGGCCTTAGCAGCTTAACCTCCCTGGAAAGATGAAGAGTGTGGGGTAATCTAATAGAGGTATTCAAATAGATCAAGGGCTTTCACAAGGGTGATGCAGGCAAGGTTATCATATTAAGACAGCAGGGCAGGACTCGTAGGAATGGATTAAATTGAATAAAGTTAGATTTATGAAGGAAACGGACAAGAATTGGTTTATAAACAGTGGTTAACGAATGGAACAGACTTAGTAATTAAGTAGCGAGTGCTGAAATAATTGGTTGTTGTAAGAGAAGACGGGGATAACAGCTGGTAAAGGACATGGAACTGCCTAGTATAGGCCTTATGGTCTCTTGCAGTCTCCTCCACTCTTATGTTCTTAAGTTCTTATATAAAATGAAACGTACAAGAGAAGATGGTGGCAAAGAGTTGGAGGAATGTTTAAAATGAAGGAGGTTGGAGGAAGTGGAGAGCTTCAAGTATTTAGGGTCACATGTGGCAGGGAATGGAGGAGTTGAGGGTGGAGGTGAATTACAGATTAGGGGAAGCAAGTAAAAGTCTTCAGGTAATGAAAATGTGTCATGAGAAATAGGTATTTGGGGATGAATGCAAAGAGAAGACTATACAAAGGAGTGATTGTGTCAACAACATTATATGGAGCAGAAACTTGGGTTTTAACGAAGGCAGAACGGAAGGCAGATGGAGTAAAACTGAGGGGAAGACAGGGAATGACCTGAATGGATGGGGTGAACGAGGCATCGGAGGCAAGCATGGAAGAGAAGGGACAGGTACGAGTGAAGAGTGGTTGCGAATGAACGAGAAATTGAGGCAGCCTGAAGGGATTTCTTGTCTGCTCTGTAAATTCTTGAATGGTGAGAGGGGCGGGTTGCTACATAATGAAGCAAGCAGTGGGAGCGAAAGATCACTGCCTGGTAACCCTTGCTATGGATGTGCTGCATTTTGGTGCATTGCTTCTGACCTGAGGAGTGGGTGGGGTACAAGGGATGACCTTGCACCCACAAGGAGCTAAGACAGAAGGTACAAGAGTCTTGGATGGGTGTGGAATGGGTGAAGGGTGGATATATATTTGAACTTGGCCACCCTCTTGTAAAGAGGAAAGGGCTTTTTGATATACGTGTATACAAACTTCAAATTTCATGTCCCAAAATATGCAAAACCATCTCAGGGTGAATTACCTATACTCTCTCATAGACACTTGAGTACTTACCATATAAAATCCTTCCTCTTCGTCTAATTTCTCGCCCTTGAAGACTGGGATGACTTCGTGTTCAATGGGATGGAGCCCTTGTGTCTTGGCCATGGCTTCCTGCACTGCCTCTGTCAGAGTTTTGGCCTCTGCATAGCAATTTGCTGGAAGAAAACATTTTTCATTATCTTCTTTATACAGGACTAGAAACTGTGGCATAATTTTATTCTAGCTAACACCTGAACAATTCTATTCAGATTACAGAACTGTATCAAAGGGGTTGGCTGGGGAGAACGACATACACCTGACTGTAGTTGTCCAGCATGATGAAGAGCAGAGGTGCCTATTTTCAAAACCTGTTAACAACCTCGCTTAAATCTGAAGGTGCAGCCCTGAAAGCCTGACAATCTGTATTTGGCCTGGGTACATGATCTCTATCAAGTACAACTATACTTCTTGCACCTTTTCACATATGAAGAACTGACAACCAACAACTGTTCTCCTTCTATTACTTTCATTGATGGAAATGGTCACACACTAACACAAAACAATGATTCAAAACTTGTTACTAGAGAGATCTGTGGGAGGACCCAAAGACTGATCCCAGTTAGAGTAGGACTGCAGGTTTGCAGTCGGTGAAACTTGAGGCTACAAAGATTACTCATGTTTAGGGTTTGGTTCATACATAATTAAAAGAAAATACCTAGTGCTTCTACGCAATAAATGTATATGAGACACATGGTAAGTTATCAGGCCAATATTGTATTAATTTTATTTCGAAAGGAAGGTTGCTGGCCAAGCGGGTTTGGTGTCGTTTCTTGCAGCGAAGGTCAAGGGATTGATGGTTCGAACCCTGCCACTGGCAAAGTTGAATCAAGGGCATGGTTCAAGGCATTCCATACTACAAAGTATTCTGCTAGACACACCATCCTAACCTCCTGATGGGCGGAATCTGTGACATTAAACCACATCATCATTATTTCTGAGCAGAAGCTGAACTTGTCGGGCCTCAGCGTCACCCCAGTGTCTAAGCACCTCTGTAGCAGATCTTGCTTGAGCTATGCTGTGGTCATATAGAAGTGTATTATCCACAAACTTCATTTTCCTGGGGATAAGGGCAATGATGTCTTCAAACTGTTTTGTGAAGGCATCCTGTGTCGTGCAGTGCCCCATGGGGGTCCTGTAGTAGTAGCATCGGCCCCAGGGGATAATAGCTTCTGACTCTATCGAGGGGTATTTGATGGTACCCAGAGTATGTCTCCCACTGTTGTGAGTGTACGTTTGGAGACACTTGTGATGAGATCAAAGGAGGATCTGGTGTGATGGGTTTTACACAGGCAGGAGGTTAAATTTCCGAGTCCACTGTTCTGTGTTATTTTCCATTTCTCTTAGGCACCACAACCATGCATGCACACCACTCTTAGTTCTCCCAAGGGTATTTCCTCAATTATGCCCTTAGCAATATCGTCATCAAGCTGGTGACTCACTTCATCATAGAAGTGGCGGGGCACAGTGGCAAGTACATGAACAGCATGGGGTAGCACGCCAGGCCAGAGGTATGTGGTGCTAGGGCCCTTGCAATTCTGGCAGGGACGTGCGCTACACTGTGAATACTTTGCATCTAAACTGCTCCTGGAACCACCTCGAGTTGCTCCACATTTTCCCCCACTAGCTCATCAGGTGGTGTCATTGGGCAAGTGGGGGTTTGTAGTATCTCAGGGGCTACCAATGTACTGATTCTTGCTAATGAGGCTTTGTATTTCTGACATAAATTTTGGGTTGTGCGATTTCTGGGAATGTTTTTGTCTGCAGTTTATATCATATTGAAAGTGTGCAGAGTAGTGTCTATGTGATTGGTGTACTCTTCAGTGTCTCAAGTTTTTGTTCTCCCTCTTCACTGAAAGCTTCCCAGTTTGCTATTTTGTAATTGGTGTATGTGTGTCTGTGGCCAACTGGGGTGTATTGTATTTTGGCGGTGATGATGACTGGAAGGTGGTCAGATCTGAGGGATCTAACCACTTTCCAAGAGGTTCCTGGGGTTAGACAGGGAGAACAGATGATGTTGTCAAGAGTGGAGATGTAGAGGGCTTGATGGGGGATATGTATGTGATTATGAGTGTTGTTGTCATTGTTGTTACTGTTGTTGCTGTCATCACCTAGACTATCTAGCCAAGCAGTTCCAGTCTCCCTGAGGAATGTCATAGCTGGAACAGAATTTTCCCACAAATCTCTTAATTAAGAGTATGCACTCTTAAAGAGATTTGTGGGAAAATTCTGTTGTACAGCACGGGATGAAGTGTTGCATCCTGGATAGTTATCTGGGATGCAGTCGTCCAGCTTCTTCTGGTAGCTTAGAAGGGCTGAATGGTGGCCATACTTCAGTCCAGCCAGGTGGACTCTGTCCTTTCAGTGGAGGGAGGCTTCAGAAGGATGGATATCAAGGGGTCTGCCATGCAGCAATGTAATGTCTTTCTGTTTGTTGATGGAGCAGTAGCTACCTCCCTGGTATGGGGAAAAAAGCCATTGGTATGTAGATATATGATGGAGCAATGAGTGATATGATTATGGATACGTTTCTGGAGGTTGGTGTCTGGTGGTTGTGAAGTAAGATAAGAGAGTATTTGTGTGTGATTTAAGTATTTGGGCAGTGGTTCCCAACCGTTGTGCCACGAGATCAACTGAGGGTGCCGCCAAAATTCAGGGCAAAAATAATTTTCATATTAGACTCTCTCTCTCTTTGGTAACCCAATGCCGACTAACACACATTGCACATAGCTCATAATTATTGGATATACTGCTGTACAGGGACAATTTTATTACACTGATGTTGAATCAACAAAATACTAACAAACTAGAATTTAGATTTTCTAATAAGGGTGCTGGGGACTTCTGAAAGGGTTAGCAAGGGTGCCTCAAGCCAGAAAAGGTTGGAAACCATTGTATTTGGGTGTTGTTCTGATGTGTGTGTGCTCTGCTATGTAGTGTAGTGGGTGTGCTGTATTTGTGGAAGTTGCAGCAAGTGTTTGTGTGCTTCTCATGTCAAAGCAATTCTTGACTTTGAGGACTTTTCATGGTGGAAATGGTCTGTAGGTGTTGTATTTGTGCAGTCTGTAATTGTCTTCAAGGATTTGTTGTATGGTGTCTGTAGGGTGTTGTGATGTATTTTAGGGAGATTAGGGGCCCATGCAGGGCTCGCATAATTCATCACTGAGTGTATGCATTGTTTGTATAATGTTGTGATAGTTTCATTTTTTGTCCAAATGTTGGTCCTGCAATTGATTTAAACACATTAAGTCTAGATGTGCATTTTGTCCATATGTTTGTGATGTCTGATTTACATGGATGTATTGTGTGTTATGCAAAGAATCGTGTGTGTGTGTGGGGGTGTGGGGTGTGTGTGGTATGAGTGTTGTTGATAAAAAGGTGTGGTTTGTATTTGTGAACTGCTGTCCAATTAGTAAGTGTGGTTGCAGATTTGGTTGGGGCTATTTTGAGTCTATTTGTAGTGAACCAGCTGTTGAGTATGATGACGTACAGTTGTAGTATTTCTACAGCTTTGTCTGTATTACAATTGTTATATCATCTGCATAAGTGATTTGTATTCCTGAGGTATTGGGTGTGGGTATATCATGCATGTATAGTGTGGAGGATAGAACCGAGTCCTGTGGTACTCGTTCTTAAAGTTTTTGGTGTTGGTGATGGTCAATGAATCAAGTTGTCTGCATATTAAACCCTCTGTATCAGTGTTGTTGACATACCAGGCCAATGACTTGGTGATGAAACCACCACCCAGGGTAAGGTTGAGGATGGTGGTAAGTTGGCTGTGGTATATGTATCACTTATGTTTATTTTTTATCACTTATCTATCATTTATTACAAATTACTATTAGTTTATTCATTATTATCTATCTGTTTATTATTTATCACATGTTTATCTTTTTATTTATATATATATATTTTTCTCCCCTTGCATCTGACCTAGTTATGGACCAATATATCTCGTGTTGGCATGGCTTTCCTTTGTGATCACTTGTAATGCTAAAATCTTTTACAGGATGCAATCACACAGATACATAAAATAACTTACGGCATAACCTTCCTGCTTCGTGGGCATGACCGCAGTGATCACAAGTCAATAGCTTCTTTGGAACCAGCATCTTGTTATATCCTTTAACAGACCCAAACCTGCGGGTCATGCGTTTCTCTCGCGATCGACGGCTCTTGGGAACACCCCAGGCAAATCCTTCTGCCATAGGGTCGCATGATGATGGGTTCATAGGGGTTGCCAAATTATTTTGAGCAATTATGGTCAAAGCAACTGATGGACCTAAAAAAAATAAAACCATAAGTAAACAAAATTATGATAATCATACCCCTATATATGCTTTCAATACAGCTGTAGATAGAGATTGAGAGAGGGAGATGGGGATATTGAGGGAGAGGAGGGAGAGAGAGAATGTGTGTATTTACCTAGTTGTATTTTACGTTAAGGGGAGCTAAGCTCATGGTGTCCTGTCTTTGTATCTCTCTATATCTAGTTTGCTCTTAAATTCTTGTATTGTTTTTGCTTACACTATTTCACTCTGTGGGGAAAACTGTTGTTTTTCAGGTCTCTTCTATAATTGTCCTTTTTAAGCTTTGTTCCATGTCCTCTTGTTTCTCCTATCATGTGTGTTTACTTTATAAATAATTTAATTTATAAATATGTAGTAAATATAATTATGATTGCCTACTTTGCAGCTATGCAAAAGCCCTGGTCCATTGGGGTAGATCGGGTGTTTCTTGGAAGGACCTGCTGTACCTATTTATCATGCTAGTATAAAATTTATTATGGCTTGTATACTTTTATTTTTCTGACTGAAAAATATATCTTTATACATACATATGCCAAGGCTTTTTCCCCCTTACAAGGGAGGTAGCCAAAAAGGGAGAGGCATAAAAACACTCCCACCCATTTCATCCCTAAATACACTCCACACCCCTCCCACCCTCCCTCTCATCTGAGCACCTCCTGGATGACGGGTCATCCCTGCACCCTGCCCACCGCCCTGGGTCAGAAGCAGTGTCGCAAGACACAGCACATCCACAGCAAATATATCTTTATAAAAATTCTAATTTATGAATAGGTAGTAAACAAAAGGTAAATTTTCAGAAGTGCACACCAATACAATATAGCAACAGATAATTAAACAATACATACATATACCAATAATTTTGCAAATAATAATACATCATTGTAATATAAGTTATTCTTGGCAAAAATCAATAATGGAAAAAGTTGCTAAAAGCTATACACAAACGAAGACACTTTGACTGCTCGAGACACCATCTTTGTTTAGGTAGATGCGGATGTAGAAGAAATTACAGTATGATAAACCTGTCTACTCTAACCTAACCTGTATTTAGTAATACAATACCTGTAATTCTAAAGGTCATCATCATCTTTGACCTCTAAATTTATCAAAACAAAGATGCCATCTAAAGGAGTCAACACTACTTCATTCGTTTGTGCATAGCCTTTAATGTTTTCAGTTATTGATTTCTGCCACGAAAAATATTGGTAGTTTTTAGAAGTGCACACCTATGCAATATAGCATTAGAAAATTAAATATCAATTTTGTAAATTGTAATACCTCAATGTAATATTTTTCTTGGCAAAAATCAATGTCAGAAAACAATGCTAAAAGCTATGAAGAAATGAACAAAGTTGTGTCGACTCCATTAGATGTCATCTTTTTGATAGATTCATAGGTCGAAGACAATAACGACCCTGAATTAGAGACCACAATTATCTAAATACAGTTTAGGTAGGTTAGGTTAGAATAGACAAATTTATCATACTTTAATTTCTTCAACCTCTGCCTCTACTGAAACAAAGTAGTTGAAGTGTCTACATTTTTTTATAGCTTTTAGCAACTTTTTGTTACCGATTTCTGTCAAGTATAAGATGTTACATTGATATATTGTAATTTACAAAATTATTATTCAATTTTCTACTGCTATATTGCATAGGTGTGCACTTCTAAAAATTTACCAAAAATATCTATTAGATTGATATAATTTACAAAATATTCAATTTCCTAATGCCCTTTTTTTTTCAATCTATAACTTCACCCAACCAACGATTTTCTGATGTGGCTCATGTGTTTCTGGTGAGATATGTTGCATATTGATTGATGGTGTACATCATTTCCATTGGAGATGTGTAGTTTTAAAGTAATGAAATTTTCAACTTATGTCTACATCTCCCCAACAATCTTGGGGGACCTGTGGGAAATCGGGGTTTTTGGGTGGGGAGCATTAAATCAAGTAATACGCGTTGCAAAACAGGTCTAAAATCAACAAGAACACATAAAGAATTTATGAAAATATATATATTACACCTTTGAGGGTGGCAATGGCGGCGGCTGATGCGAGCATAGCTATGTTATTATTGAGCAGAGTTACCAAAGATTCACAAAATTTCTCCCTCTATCCGCTACATTTAGCGAAGCCCACTCCGCCCGTGCAAGAGTTGCTAACCCCTAAATTAGGGAATAAATTCATGAAGCTTCGAGAGGACCGAGAGTTGCGATTTTGTGCACAGCTAACCTAACCTCAATCTAACCTAACCTAGCTGGGGGCTTTGCCCCCCCAGACCCCTCCAATCCCCACGAAAGCACTCTTAGTAACATAACTTGAGCTCTCTATTATAACTATTAGATAATAAACTAAATCGTAACCATATTTTCCATAAATTAAACCACAATAATAGCCTGATATTGCAGCCATTCTGATAGCCTTCGCTAAATGTTGCGGATAAATCATAAATGTAGCAATGCTGGTCAACAATAACTGCAACACTCAAATGTAACGGATAAATCATAAATGTGGCAATGCTGCTCAACAATAGCACAATGCTCGCTGCTGCCGTCAAAAGTGTAATTTATACATTTTCATATTTTTTGTGATTTTCTTGATTTCCAACCTTTTTTGCAACGCGCGTTACTTGTTTTAATAATCCCCCACCCAAAAACGCCGATTTCCCACAGGTCCCCCAAGATTGTTGGGGAGGAGATGTAGGTACAAGCTGAAATATTCATTACTCGAAAACTACACATTTGCAACGGAAATTATGTACACCATCAATCGATACACAACATATCTCACCAGAAACACATAAGCTACATCAGAAAATCGTTGGTTGGGCGATACGATGTTCATATTGTCCGTTTTTTTTTTTCTTATAAAGTCAAAACATATCTATCAGTCGGAAGCAACAATAAAAGTGTATAAGCCGTGATAAATTTCATACTAATATGATAAATAGGTACATTCACATTGGGTCCTCCTAAGAAATACCAGATCTATCCCTGGCTAATAATGGACCAGAGTTTTACTATGAACAAGTTGAATCTTTTATAAATCAAATATAAATGTATCAATCTGAAATGATGATTAGAGTATATACTGGGCATGATACATGAAAATAACGGTCAATTTTTTCCCCCAACCATAGAATTTGATATGTGACTTTTGTGTTTCTGGTGAGAGATGTTGTGATATGAATGATGGTGTACATCATTTCCGTCGCAAATGCGTACTTTTTTAAATATTGAAGTTATGCACTTATGGCTACATGTCCCAAACGATCTGGGGGGACATGTGGGAAATCGGGGTTTTTGGGTGGGGAAGAATAATAAATGGAGTAGTGCGCATTGCGAAACAGATGTAAAATGTAGAAGACTACAGAAACCCATAGAAAAACAAAATATCCCATATTGGCGGGTACTGCAGCATGCGGTGCCATGTTGGTTTACTAACGATTGTAAGTATTTGTGAGTAGAAGCGCTAGATTTAGGGCAGCTGCTTTCGCAAGACTTGGTAATCATAAACTAAACTAAACTAAACTAACCTAACGGAGGTAATGTTTGTTTACAGTTAGGAAGTCTTATGCGGCTGGAGTGGACTTCGCTAAATTAACAGATATAGTGAGACATTTATCATCGTTGGTAAAAACAAAGATGTCTACCGCTGGACTCCGGCCCTAAAATGTGATTTTTAATTTTTATATTTTTATTTTTTAAGTGTTTTTGTTCATTTTATACCTGTTTTGCAATGCACATTACTCCATCTACTAGTCTTCCCCACCCAAAAACCCCGATTTCCCACACGTCCCCCCAGATCGTTCGGGAGATGTAGGCGTAAGTGCATACTTTCAATACTTAATTACTTCAAAAGTACCCATTTGCGATGGATCACATCACAACATTTCTCACCAGAAACATATAAGTCACATATCAAATTATATGGTTGGGTGAAACTATAAATTGTCCAAAATAACATGGTCATGAGATGATGATTTATCAAATAGCTACATAACATACATACTACATTGGGTCCCCCAAAAGAAACACCCAGAGTACCACCCGTTTTACCAGCTTGACCGTCCATTTACAAGAAGCACTTAAACCGAGACAAATTATCCGAGCAGACATAGAATAAGTAATTTGATGTAATAATATACCGTTTTGACTACTGTAACTGTACGATCATAATTGATACAAAACACAGTCCAAACCAAAATGTTTTCAAACTCGAAGGAATGAGTACTCACTGCAGACATCTGAGCCAATCAATTTTAGTATCATTTGATCACACACTCTTTCAAGAGCATTGATATTCGAATTCACTAATCGTAGTAACTTTTCCATTTCACTTAGTTTGGGGCTTCACGCACCGGCACCATTCATCGCCGACACAAACCTATGAATTACAATGTAAACAAAAGCAGAAGAGACACGGGCAAAATATAATTTTCTCAACTGCTAGTCGGAAAACGCTATTTTTTGCCTTGATTTCATTTAACTATACCTGGATAACATTTGGGGACAGTAAAACGAGTTTACAAGGTGTCAATATATTTACTTAATCATGATTTTACATGGCTAAATTTAATTTATTATAGTCGTCTCTCTGCCTTTGCGATTACATGATAGAGAAGAACAGAGGAATACCAAGCTATAGAAAATATAAGGCACAATCCGAAATTTTTCAACAGCTACTGTAAGAAATTCCTCAAAACCAATTCACAGATTGGGCCCCTGGTGACTGAACAAGGAACCATAACAGATGACCCACAGGAAACCTGCCAGATGCTGGCACGCCAACACAACAGTGTGTTCAGCATACCAAAGACACAGATGGAAATCCTTGATCCCACAACCTTTTTCAACCAGGTGACTACGAACCTGAACTAACTTACCGACATTCAAGTGACAATAGGGGACATCAAAAAGGCAATAAAGGAGCTCAGGATTAACTCGGCCGCTGGACCAGACTGAGTTCCGGCAATCCTACTCCTACAATGCAGCGAGGTCTTGGCAGTCCCAGTCCATATGTTGTGGCTAGCCTCCCTAGTCAAAGGAGAGATCCCGGCACTACTAAAACAAGCCATCATAAGCCCAATATACAAAAGTGGAGATCGGACCTTGCCAAAGAACTATCGACCTGTCGCCCTCACGTCCCACATTGTCAAAGTAATTAAGAAATGCGTAAGGGACAATCTGTTCTCACACCTTGAAGTGAATAAACCCGTAAAAAAGAATCGGCATGGTTTCAGGAAAGGTCGGTCATGCCTCTCAAACCTACAGGCACACTACGACTGGCTACTACGGAACCTGTCAGAAGGGAGAAATGTTGAAGTAGTATTCCTAGACTTTGCCAAAGCCTTCGACAAGGTGGATCACGGTGCCCTCCTCCACAAGGCAAGGGATCTAGGAATCTCAGGGAAGCTAGGAGTCTGGCTTCACAACTTCCTGACAGACCGTACACAAACAGTCGCCGTTGATGGTGTGAAGTCCATTGAATCCAAGGTAATAAGCGGAGTACCACGAGGATCTGTACTCGGCCCCCTCCTATTCCTAATCCATATGGATGACATAAATAGGAGTGTGGACTCAACCCTCCTGTCTTTTGCCGACGATACCCACATCAGCCGTGCAATGCGGGAAAGTGGGGACGTGCAACATCTACAAGACGATCTCAACTCAGTTTATGCATGGGCCAACGACAGCAACATGCAATTCAACGAAGAGAAGTTTGAGGTCTTGAGATATGGCACAAACCAAGGCATTAAAGACAACACTGAACTGCATACGGAAAGAGGTATGAAAATCACACCCAAAGCCCATGTAAAAAGCCTGGGCATTCACTTAAGTGATGATGCCACTTTCCAGCACTACATCATACAGTTAGTGAAAAGAGCAAGAGGGATGGCCAGCTGAGTACTAAGGACTTTCTCCTCAAGAGAGGTTAAAGTGATGCTTACCCTCTGGAAAGCGCTTATTCAACCGATCCTGGACTATTGTAGCCAACTCTGGTCGCTACACAAACGCGGAGACATCCAGATGCTTGAAGCTGTCCAAAGAAATTACACCAGACATATCAGAGGGATGCAAGATCTCAACTATTGGGATCGCCTGGGAGCACTAGGTCTCTACTCCCAACAAAGGAGGAAAGATATAGGGCCATTTACACATGGAAAATCCTAGAGGGACTTGTTCCGGACCCCACGCCCTCAACAATCAAGCCATACCACAGTGTAAGGCATGGGAGTAAGTGTGAGAGACGAACTCTCACCAAGAGCCCCGGAAAGGATTAAGACCCTACTGGCAACCAGCCTAGGCCATGAGGGTGCAAAAATCTTCAACGCCCTCCCAAAAGAGGTGAGAAAGAAAACAAAACGCTCGATGGACAGCTTCAAACATGCACTAGACAGGTTTCTGCGGAAGGTGCCAGACGAGCCTCCAGTGCCAGGCTACACCGCCATCAGTAGGTTTTCTTCAAACTCAATACCAGACCAACTGGCCCTCGCGAGGAGGGACAACAGGACTGGCAGCAGCGGTAGCTCACTACGGCTGTGAGGATCGACCTCGGAACTTCACTAAGTAAACTAAGTAACTAACATTAGTGACAAAAAAAATCCAGAATCCCTTTTCTTTTAAAGACGGTAGATCTAATATATCCTTAGGTGTTATTAGTAATGCCGAAAACCAATTTGGTTACTTTTGTTTTTGTTCTATAAATTACTTGATGGCGCCAGATAATAATAGTTACGATGTACCCTGGCTATAGCATGACATTTGAAAGGTGCTGCACCAGTTGATAAAGTCAAAGCTCATTGCACAGGGGAAAGTGTTGTAATGCTCCCCCTTTTTTTTTTGTGTGTGTGGGGGGGGTCAGGAAATTACAAAAAATATAATCTAAGATAGGAACCGCAGAAATGAAAGTATTGGGAATTATCATGGGAGTCACCAGAACACGCAGGATCAGAAACGAGAGTATAAGAAAACATTTGGATGTAGAACAGATTGTAGAAATCGTAGGAATAAACTTGAAATGGTATGGGCATATACAAAGAATGGAAGAAAATTGATATCGTTAGTAATATATGGAATGGCAACAACATAAAGTACTTTCTCTAGAGACGACAGGATGGAGTTGTTGCGAAATTTATATTTCAGGGGGGGCAGTGTAAGGTCAGAAAATTGAATATAATTTTCATTTAATTGCATTTTTTCTAGAAGTTTATAAGGCGAGGTCGCTAAGACTTATGGGTAAATTGTAGCTCCACCCATCCGTGACGTTATTAGAACAAATTTGGATATAAACATAGACTAGGAAACTTATATTTAGGAGAATGAGGAAAATTCCCAACCTCCAGTTCAGAAGTCCAATTAGAGAAACAACTTAGGGAATTTATGGAATCTAGATGTGGTGTTCCTGGACTTCGCCAAGGCCTTCGATAAGGTTGATCACGGCCTCCTGCTTCACAAGATCAGATCCCTAGGAATTGGAGGCAAACTGGGAAACTGGCTAACCAGTTTCCTCACTGGGAGGACACAAGCAGTGGCAGTGGATGACCGAAAATCTGAAGAGGCCGCAGTAACTAGTGGAGTGCCTCAAGGTTCCGTTCTGGGTCCACTCCTATTCCTCATCCACCTGGGCGACATCGACACACACATAGGCTCCTCAGTTCTCACCTCTTTTGCTGATGACACAAACGTCAGTCACTTAGTGACCAGGGAAGAGGACGTTGACCATCTGCAGGAGGACCTCAACAAGGTGTACACCTGGGCTGCAGAAAACTACATGCAGTTTAACGAGGGAAAATTTGAAATGCTGAGATGTGGTCCAACCCAAGACATAAAGGTGGAAACTGCTCTGCATACCGAGAGTGACGTAGTCCTCCCCCAAAAGACGCATGTAAAATGCCTGGGAGCTCACCTCAGCGATGACGCCAGCTTTCATTACCACATCAATGAAACAACAAGGAAAGCCAAGGGAATGGCAAGCTGGGTACTCCGGACTTTTTCATCCAGGGAACCACAGATTATGCTAACCCTCTGGAAGGGCCTAGTCCAACCCACACTAGATTACTGCAGCCAATTGTGGTCACCCCGTAGAAGAGGAGAAATCCAGCGATTGGAAGCAGTACAAAGAAGCTTCACCCGGCAGATACAGGGGATGAGGGAATTAAATTACTGGGACCGCCATAGGGAACTCACTGTTTTTCCAACAAATGAGGAGGGAACGATACAGGGCCATCTACCTGTGGAAGGTTCTGGGAAATCAAGTACCAGACCCCACAAACTCCTCTACACTACAAACACAGTACAATAAACGAACAGGGCGCAAGTGCAAAAGAAGAACCCTTCCAACTCTTCGCAAGCATGTTGCAAGGGCAGCAGTGAAATAAGTTGTGTGGTTCGGGGGTTTATTGATCGGTAGGTTATGCGTACAGAGGGGGCACGTCTAGTGCCCAAGGAATCTATAGAGCAACTGCCCGTGGGCGAAGGCATTGGGCGACGTAGGCGCGCAGTACACCACCCTTGCACTAGTTCACATTAGTCCTATGCCCAGTACACTATACTACACCTCCCCCCCCCCTCACCGCGCTTGCAGAGGCGACGCGGGGGGCAGGAACGCTCGCGAGGGGTAGGGGGGTCCGCGCGCGAGGGGAGGGGCGCGGCGGTGGCGGAGGCGTCGGGGGGCGGCGCCACCGGACGGAGATGGCGCCGATTGCGCCACCAGATTCGACCACTCGGTAGGCGAAGTTCGTAGTCCCAGGACCTGCCACGGCCCATGATCACGCCGACCTTGTCCCACCGAAGGGACGTGCGGTCCTGAATCCGCACGTGCTGGCCGACGGCCAGGGCAGGGAGGGGCCGGGCGTGCTCGTCGTATCGCCGGGTCGTCTGGGCGGCGTGGGCCGCGGCCTTGCGATCGCATTCTTCTGAGCGAGCCTGCCATTCGGGCAAGAAGGATTTCGGGTGGGCCGGTACGCATGTCCGGAGGGAGCGCCCGAAGAGGACCTGGGCAGGTGAGCGGCCGGCCAGAGACGGGGTGTTCCGTAGTTCGAGGAGACCGCGGTCGAACTCCTCGCAGTCGATGTTGCCGTTGGGCGCGGTCTTAAGGATGAGGTGCTTAGCTGCCTTGACTGCAGCTTCGGCGTGTCCATTAGACTGGGGGTAGTTCGGGGAGGTGACCGAATGGTGGACGCCCCAGCGTTCCGTGAAACGGTTGAACTCAGTGCTGGTAAATGGTGGGCCGCCATCGGTGCGAAAGCGGAGGGGAACGCCAACCTCCCGGAAGTAGCAGCAGAACTTCCGGATGACTCGGGTAACCGTCGTGTCCTGACCGCAGGGCACGATGACTGGCCAACCCGAGAGTTTGTCCGCTATAACCAAGAACGACTTTCCTGCGACGTGAAAGAAGTCGGCAGACACGGATTCGAAGGGCCGTGTGGGGCGGTCGTCGCACAGCAGGGGTTCTTGCTGTTGGCTGGGGCGAAGCATCTGACACGGTTCGCAGGATTCTACCGTGCTCTTGATGTCGGAGTCAATGCCGGGCCAGAAGACGGTTTGTCGAGCCCGGCGCTTGGTGGCTTCCGTGCCACGGTGGCTATCGTGGAGGCGAGCCAGTGTACGCTTCCGTAGAGCGGCGGGGACCACAATACGCTGGCCGTAGAGCACCAGATCCCCGTCGGCGGAGAGGGCGTCGCGGAGCTTCCAATACGGGAGGACGGAGCTGGGTAGGGCGAGGCGATTGGACGGGAACCCGGAGGACACGCAGGTAAGCAGGTGACCGTAGGCAGGGTCCGCTTGTGCCGCGGCCCGGAGTTCCTGGAGTGCCCTGTCGGCGTCGGGCGACGGGCCGTCCTCGCGGGCGCCGGCGCTGCTGGCGACAACGCTCCTGACATGCGCGGCGTCCTTGTCGCAGTCGGTCTCGTCCTCCGGCGTGGGGCGGGAGACCGGGGCTCGTGAGAGGGCGTCGGGTATGCAGAGCTGCTTCCCTGCGCACCATTTCGCCGTGAAGACGAAGGGCGAAAGCCTCTCCTTGAGCCGCTGTAGGCGGGGGTTCTCGACGGCGTCGAGGGTGTATGAGTTGAGGATCGGGATGAGTGGACGATTGTTGAAGGGTCTCCGCCATTTGGTCCATCCTCGCGCGGTCTTCCCTCCGTTCCTCTCGTGCCACCGCCACGCTCGCCGCTAGGCGTTGCACGGCGTCGTCGCTGTCGTCCCGTGGAAGCATCACATTTGGCGTGAGCGCGGGCGGGGCGTGATATTCGACGTCACTGTCTTGTGACATGGGTGAATCGCTCCTTTGTGCCATGGGCCGGGTTTGGGGGTGCGGCCTGCGCGAGTCAGCTGGGGCGTGGTGTGACGTACTTGCTTTCACTAAGTGGGTCACGGTCGCGTCGAGGGAGGGGGCGCTCTGCCAGAGCGCTGTATCCAAGGGGTTGGAATGAAGGACCCCTTTGTTCGATCCTCCACTGCTGAACTGAACTGCGCGATACTGCACGGTTCGACGTGCACACTATTGCAGGGTTCCTGCAACGCCACGTTCACGTTAGCACCACCGGATCGCGTATTGTCACGTATTGGCACTCGTTCACTTGTACGCCGCCGATTACCGAACCGCACCGAATCACACTTGTGTTCCACCGCTGCAAAGTGCAAGGTTGCTTGCAAGGTTGCTTGCAATTGCAAGATCCTACTCACTGCGCCATCTTCGCAAGCATGTTGCAAGGGCAGCAGTGAAACAAGTTGTGTGGTTCGGGGGTTTATTGATCGGTAGGTTATGCGTACAGAGGGGGCACGTCTAGTGCCCAAGGAATCTATAGAGCAACTGCCCGTGGGCGAAGGCATTGGGCGCCGTAGGCGCGCATACATACAGGGGGGCTTTGTATAAAGTATGAAAGGGGTCCTTGTAGTGGGAGGCGTCTGCGAGTCGGGCACGCAGTACACCACCCTTGCACTAGTTCACATTAGTCCTATGCCCAGTACACTATACTACACCAACCAGAGCCCCAGAGCAAATCAAGACTTGCTGCTAGCCTGGGGCATGAAGGACCAAAAATCTTCAATGCACTCCCTAAAGAAGTAAGAGGCATAACAGGGGTGGATACATTTAAGGCTGGCCTGGATAGGTACTTGATGACCTTACCTGACGAACCACCGGTACCAGGCTACACAGCCATCCGTCGAGCAGCCTCAAACTCCATCCCGGAGACCTACTAAGCAGGGACACAAAAAGCGGATTCAGCGGCGGATCACCGTGACTGTGAGGGATCAACCTCAGCACAACACCAAGTAGACCAAGTAAGCAAGGAGATATTGAGTCAAGAAACGAGATAACGGAGTATCACGAAGGGGTAGTCGGTAGTTTTGTTCATAGATACGAACATATTCGCTAGCCATGCTGTTTCACGCTGGGGCTTAATCAGTCTCAAGCTCTGAATCCCCTCCATAACAGGCATGTCAATGTTCTCAGTCAAAATATTGAATATTGAATTTAATGAGGACATACGAAAGTGAAAATTGAAAATATGATTAATATTATAATTTAGCTATAGAAGAGTTTCAAGCCCGGAACTCCCTCCATACCAGGGGGGAAATAGTTTGAGAGAGTTGAAAAGTTACAAGTAAATACACAAACAAACACGGGATATTAGAGCATGTGATCAAAAGAATCTATTCTGGAAAAATGTGAAATTTGTGTAGTGAGATTGTGGCCAAGTGTTCTCCCCCAAAGATACAGAAAACTTTACGTTAGGTATGATATGAAGTAGGTGAGGATAAGTGGACAAAAGCTTAGATCGTAAGAATCCATGTCCTCCTAACTACGCCATTAGGTGTTGAATTATACAATGTTACCTTGAACATCAATGTTTCAAAGATAATATTCCAGGGTGGGTTTTAGTTCAGGTCTATGACTAGTAAATCAGTTGCGTTTACTGTAATTAGTGAATAAAACGTACATATATTTTTGTTCTATTTTAGTTACAGTTGATTAACGGATTGAAAACTTGATATATTCTTTAATTACCCAACTTGGATACCGCTACTATAAGTAACGTCAGAACGGCCTTAAAGGAGGATAATGGAATAAAAAAAGTTTGATCAAGGGCATCACTTATCAAATCCTGTATATATATTGTGGTAGATTTAGGTGG
>NC_134785.1:55929407-55931907 GCF_046742065.1 Oratosquilla oratoria | reverse complement strand
TAATTTCTCCAGGTACTGTTGCCTCATCCAATTGATTCCAGATATCCAGCACTCTGTGTGGGAAGCTATTCTTGTTCAGATCTCTTCTATAACTATCCTTTTTGAGTTTCTTTTCATGTTCTCTTGTTTTTCTGTGTGTGTTTGTGCATGCGTGCGTGTGTGTGTGTGTGTGTGTGTGCGCGCGTGTGCATGTGTGTGTGGTGTGTGTGTACGCGTGCGCGAGTACACGAGTGTGTATGTAATCGATCAAATCATATTATGTTGAATTGATATACCAAACTCAGGGATAAAGTTGACAATTTACATCTCATTATCTTCTTAAGGGGCCAGTGTTTGGAGTGCCACATTTGGCACACGTGCCAATGGTTGCCCACGTCTGCCTTTGGGTATTCAATATCATCGTGATTTAACATATTCGGGAAATAAATTAAGTCTCTCGATCTTCGGTGCCGTTGAAATCACAGCCACACAAGTCGTCCCCGACATCTCTCACTCGCGCCCTCTGTACGAGCCCTCCGAGTTGGCATACGCCCCTCACCCAACCTCCATCTCCTCTACCACGTTCACGCATCCCTCTCCTCTCCTACCACTTTCCCCCGCACTTCTCGTGCAGAGACAGACTCACGGGGGATTCCGGACACCTCAGTTGCACTCGCGTCGCCGACAGTGGAAAGACACTCTGTCCGCTGCCGACCCCTGTCCTCCATTCGTGTTCTCCAACCACCACAGTCTACGATCTTCTTCCTCCGTCATGATCCCCCGCGCCTTCCTTCTCCTGCTGGTGACGGTGTTTCTGTCTCAGAACTGGGAAAGCCTCGCGACTCCCGTCCAACAACTACCCTCACAAACATCTTTCTCGTCAGTAACAACCGTCAGCGAACGACTGAGGCCATGTACCGGACATGAGTGTGATGTCCGAGTGAGAGGTAACTTGTGCAAGAGAGACATATTTTGTGAATATACTCATTGGTACCAGTGAACAGCGTCCTTTAAAGTAGCGCTCCCGTGTGGCAAACACAAAAATTCTTCATGGATATCTTCTGTAGTGGATTCCGAAAAACTCATGATGATCGGTGTGTGCAGCCCTAGAAAGAACTGCAAATTTTAGAAAGCCGAACTAGAAAACTACACCCTTCCCCCCCCTCCAAAAAAAAAAAATGCAAATCTCAGAAAAGTGCCTGGTGCCGATTTAGTATGTGGCCTACCTTATGGATGTGGCCTACGAAATCTTTTCTCTGGTATAGTATGTGACCTACCTATTCAACGCGCCGAGGAACGCGCCGAGGAACGCGCCCAGCTCTGCAGTATATATAGCTTGTAATTCGGAAGCAATACCAGTTCCCAGTCTGTGTTTCCTTTGTCATCACTGTTCAACGGAGGTACGTTTATCAAATTTTACCATTACGTTTTAATGTTTTTTTTTTAAAGTGTAACTTACTTGGTTTAAACTTGTTGCTATATTGTAATCATTTGTTTATGTTTCTCATATTTTTCCATATTTCTTTTTTCAGTTAACCTTACCCATTCAAAGATGTTGCTCAGAGAATTTTATTTGACAATTGCTGCCGGTGATGAAAGTGGAACGTCATTTTTAGGAGAAAAGAGTGTCCCACAGGAACAACATTTATATGAGAAGTGTGATGGTCAGGTTAAGTTTAGATTAGGTTAGGTTAGGTTTAGGTTAGGTTAGGTTTGGGATATGTTGGGTTTGGGATATGTTAGGTTTGGGATATGTTAGGCTGGGATATGTTAGGTTGGGATATGTTAGGTTGGGATATGTTAGGTTGGGATATGTTAGGTTGGGATATGTTAGGTTGGGATATGTTAGGTTGGGATATGTTAGGTTGGGATATGTGTGTTAGGTTGGGATATGTGTGTTAGGTTGGGATATGTTAGGTTGGGATATGTTAGGTCAGGTTCGGTTAGGTTAGGTAGGGTTAGGTTAGATTAGGTTGGGTCATGTTATGTTATGTTAGGTTAGGTTGAAATGAAAACATTTTAAAGTATTGTTGTTTGTTTTAAAAAATTCCTGAGGTAGGACACGTTCACTGAGGGCCGACCCTTCACCGGGGGCTTGGTTGTGGCAAAGCGCCAAACAGGACAAGAAGAAAGTTGCCGCAGCGAGGTTGTTGTGTGCAGTGCGAGACGCGGGGGTGGTCAAGTTTCTCTCTGGGAACGGGCGTTGGGTCATAAGCTGAGGATGTAAATGAGGAAACAGATTCAAAGTACACATCTTCAACAACCCTATGACACCAGCCACGTGACGTTAGGTCACACAGCTTGAAAAATAAGACGTTCCACTTTTTGACAGCTTTCCACATTGACAGTCTTGGTAACACAGGTAAACGAGAGATTCCGTTTGTTCCTTTACAGCGAATTACTTCAAACTTCTTCGCCCGTTTCACCGAATACTAAGACTGCCATGATCAAGAAAGTGTCGAGCATCTTGTTTTCTAGACCGCACGTGCTATTACAAAGGATTACAAAGGCGGGGCATGCC
>NC_134785.1:55901907-55919407 GCF_046742065.1 Oratosquilla oratoria | reverse complement strand
CCCGCCCAGGGCTGAAATCATTTTATGCTTGGAGACTGACAACAAATGGATTCCATGAGTCTCATTCATCAAGATTCGCAGCAGTTAAGGTTTGTCTTAAAGTGTAGGACCTTTCCAACATCTTTTCGGTTGGCAAGCCTGGTTCCATTGCTGATCCAGCAGCAAAAAAGTACATAAAACTCTGAAAAAGTTAGGATGTTAGGAATTTTGCTGTAGTTGTAACCACTAAAGGATTACTGGAAGAGTGGTAGCCATACGCTTGAACACTAGTCAAATCTTAAGGGAAAAAAACAAAAAAACATGCGCCAAGACAAAATACTAACGGTCCGAAAAAAGCAAACAAACTACGGGTTAACATATCCCTATTCGAGGCAGCGGTGCTGAGTAGTGGATGTGGCTGGAGGGTGAGAAGTTGAACCAAGAAGCGCTGGTCTCCAACCAAGGTCGCCGCCTTCGCTCTCTGTGTCGTTCTCGTTGCTACCTGGACAGCGGCAGCTTCTGGCATGTTAATTCAGTCGCAGGACGTTGAACCCAGGTCTGAGTAGTTGCAAGGTGAAACGGACAAGGAAGTCGACGTTATTACGCAACGCACATTGCCAGAGAGAGAAACTTGACCATCCCCGTGTCTCTCGCTGCACACAACCGCTTCGCTGCGGCAACGCTCTCCCTGGTAGATCAGGCGCTATGCCAGGTTCGAGCCCTCGGTGAAGGCTCGGCCGTGGGAATGATACGCAGTGCTTCTGTTCTGCGCCATTACTCCCTAGCGCAGCACAGATAACATCCACACTGCTGCACTGCCATCTTCACTGCTGCGCCACCCGACCCGAGCTGACACCATCACTGTTGTATGGAGCTGTACTTCACTTTTCTGGGATTTGCATTTTTTTTTTCTTAGGGGAAGAGTGTTTGTGTTCTAGTTCGGCTTTCTAAAATTTGCAGTTCTTTCTAGGGCTGCACACACCGATCATCATGAGCTTTTCGGAATCCACTGCAGAAGATATCCATGAAGAATTTTTGTGTTTGCCACTCGGGAGCGCTACTTTAAATGACGCTGTTCACTGGTACTAAGAAGAATATTCACAAAATATATCTATCTTGCACAAGTTACCTTCCACTGGGACATCACACTCATGTCCGTCACATGGCTTCAGTGTTTCGCCGAAGATTGTTTCTATTCTTACTTCGTTGGCGGGAGTCGTGGGAGAAGGTGCTAGGTGTATGTTTGGGACGGAAGTCGCGAGGCTTCCCCTGTTCTGAGACAGAAACACCGTCACCAGCAGGAGAAGGAAGGCGCGGGGGATCATGATGGAGGAAGAAGATCGGTAGACTGTGGTCGTTGGAGAAGACGAATGGAGGACAGGGGTCGGCAGCGGACAGAGTGTCTTTCCAGTGTCGGCGGCGCGAGTGCAACTGAGGTGCGCGGAATCCCTCGTGAGTCTGTATCTACACGACAAGTGCGGGAGAAAGTATGGTAGGAGGGGACGGGGGATGCGTGGAGGTGGTGGAGGAGATGGAGGTAGGGTGAGGGGTGGCGTACCCCACAAGCAAAAACTCGGAAGGGTCGTACAGAGGGCGCGAGTGAGAGATTTCGGGGACGACAGTGTGGCTGCGATTTCAACGCCACCGAAGATCGAGAGACTTAATTCATTTCCCGCATACATTAAATCACGATGGTATTGAATACCCAAGGTAGACGTGGGCAACCTTTGGCACGTGTGCCAAATGTGGCACGCTAAACACTGGCTCCTAAGAAAATAATGAGAGATAGATTATCAACTTTATCCCCTAGTTTGACACGTCAATTCAACAAAATATGATTTGATTGATTGTACACACACTTATACTCGCACACACACACACACACACACACACACACACACACACACACACACACACACACACATGAAGTGAATTTCAACATTAAGAAATAAAGTATAGTGGAATTTGGGAATAGTAAAAATAGAATATCCGGTCAATACAAAATTGGAACAAAGGAAGTTACAACAGTAAACTCAGAAAGAGACCTAGGAGTAATAACCTCAAACGACATATCACCAGATAAACATGTATACAAAATAGTTGGAGAAACCTACAACTTGGTGAGATCAATGAAAGTGGCCTTTGACTACATGGACGAGGAAATGGTAAAGAGAATACTAGTTCCACTGATAAGACCAAAATTAGAATATGCAACGTCACTATGGGCACCCAGTACAATAAAAAACATAAACTAGAAAGAATTCAAAGAGCACTGACAAAGCTAGCATCAACAGTTAGCAAGTTGACATACGAACAACATTGGACAAACTAAACTTACTAACTCTGGAGCAAAGAAGAGAAGGAGATAATTAGATAACCATTTACAGAATTATGATAGGGATGGGAATCCTCGATAAGGATGATGTACTTAAATGGGACAGAAGAAACACAAGAGGACACGAGAAGAAACTTATGAAAGACAGTTACAGGAGAGATTTGAAAAAAAAACAGCTTTCCACACATAGTAACAGATACATGGAATAAATTGAAAGAGAAAACAGTGAGTGCTAAAACTATACATAATTTTAAGAAAGAACTGGATGCGGAAAGATACAACTGCGGGTCACTACGAGCATAGCTCTTCTCCCGCAAAATACAACTAGGTAAACACACACACACACACACACACACACACACACAAACATATATATATAAATATATATATATATATATATATATATATCAAATCAAGTAAGGTAGGTGTCGTAACACACGAATAAAATAAAACTTAAACCCACTATCGGAGAAAGATAAGCTGAGATACAGAGTAAACCGTATATTTCGACCACTAACTGTGGTCCTCTTCAGCAATTACAATTATAGGGTATACACAAGGAGTTATATACAGAGAAGGAAGTTACAGTGGGGAACTCGGTAAGCCTCAGGTCATTTGTCCTGAGTGAGGTCGGACGTTTCGTCCTGTGGAGATGAATTTATTAACTGCCATAATAGTAATGGCATCTGGTGACCATTGACCTTTAGAAGTATTATAATTTGGAAACTATTTTATTAATGAGGACTCAATGATTTTTCTTTAGAAACTACAATGTGATTTGTATACTGTAGCTGCATTCCTCCAATCTATTCTAGAATGGAGGAATACAGCTGAGTTTTCTTGTCCGTATTTTAAAGAATTTTTATGTTCTTTGATCCTAGTGGGGTTGATCACATCCCGTTTGTCCCCAGTACACTTGATCACAATCGAGACATGGTATCTTATATACTCCGGGATTGTCCTTATTAGATGTTCTGTGATGGACATTTACTACTTTTTTAAAATTTTATTTGGGTAACTAAAAGTGATCTTAATTTGGTTACTAGGTAATAATTTAGATGCGGCATGTATAGATTCATTATAAGGGAGTTTAATATTTTATCTTTGCCAGACAAATTTTGTGTTGGAATTGGTTGTTCTAAGATAACTGGCTTTGGCTTTGCTGAGGGCTTTTGTTATATATATATATATAATATATATATATATATATGTGTGTGTGTGTGTGTGTATTACACATGGGAGAGGGTGGTGCATGGAAGGGTGGTAGATAAGAATCTAATGGACTATATAGTGGTCCCCATGAGCGGAGTAAGAAGACTTTTGGATATGCATGTTCTTATGGGAGAGAGTGGGGGAATGTCAGATATTTTTTTTTTTCTGGAAGGTAAGTTGAGAGTGGAGGATAGATGGAGAAGGTGGAAAAGAAC
The DNA here is from genome assembly GCF_046742065.1 of Oratosquilla oratoria. Classification (NCBI taxonomy): domain Eukaryota; kingdom Metazoa; phylum Arthropoda; class Malacostraca; order Stomatopoda; family Squillidae; genus Oratosquilla; species Oratosquilla oratoria. The sequence goes on along the minus strand of NC_134785.1, from coordinate 55,915,666 downwards.
AGAAGGTAGGAGGGTGCTTAGAGCAAACTGTTAGAATGATAAGGAAAAGGAGCTGGAGAGCGGTGGGAGGCGGTGAAGGATATAGCTATGCTTCTGTGAGGCTGTGTACCTCGGTATTTTAGGCCGACTATGTCGACTGTGTGTGTGTGTGTGTATATATATATATATATATATATATATATGTATATATATATATATATATATATACATATATGATAATAATATGCTAATAAGAACATGGATACGTGAGTTCACTTATGCAAAGTAGACCATTTGGAGAAAAAAGAAACTTTTTTGCACTGAAGATGTAATATACGAAAGCGATCTGCTTCGTTAGTTTCTTTTTTCCAAGTGGTCTACTTTGCATATATATATATATATATATATATATATATATATATATATAAAACCTGGTCTTGTAACCAGGGCGCTCTCCCTTTCCCGTACTTGTCACCTATCAGTCGGTCAACGACTCCTAGGACCACGCTCGAACTAACCTGAATAAAAACAACAAACCGAATCAGACCTTTATCGACTCTCTTTGTCACCATAGCCCAAGCAATATGTTTATATGTTACAGGTGTATAACAGAATTTTTTGAAAGCAATGAAACGATGTTTTGGAAGGAAATCATGAGAGGAAGGGGAGGTGAGTCAAGACGTCAGAGAGTGGTATCGTACTTACCAGGTGGGTGACACCAGGAAGGGGCCTATTCGCAGGACTCGGGGTCCTTCCTTTTGTGTCAAGTTGGATCACCGATGGAAGGAGTGGCAGTGGACATCGCTGGTCCGTTGCCCTGTACCCCGCGACGTAAACGGTTCCTTGTGGGCTGCTTGAAGAAGTTGAATGTTCAAGTAGTGTTCTCACCTTCCCACCCACCTCTCGTTAGACCTGTCGACGACCAGTCTCCTCCAGCTCCCTCGGTCAAGGAACACCCCCCCGTGCACGGACAATTCGTGTTATTGTAAGAAAATATTGCACGTGTTTCCACGATATACAAACAGTAGTGAAATATAATGTATGTGGAAAGAAAACGTTCGTGATTTTATTTTTTATTTCCTGTGATTGATGATTAATTATCCGTGAGGGAAACCTAGTTCCGTACCATCAAATCTGTAATGAATAATAGTCGGAATTCCCCTATCAGTCGTAGATTTATTACAATGATAATGATGATCAAACAGAATAAAGCATACCTTTGATTACGTCTATTATTATTTACCTATTTGTCTATTCACTTCTTTTTTTATCTATTCATTCATTTACTTATCCATTCATTTATCTATTTATCTATTAAAGATATCCTCTTTTATTTACCTATCTTGCTATTTAATAATCTATTCGTTTATTTACTTATTAATTTACTTATTTCTCATCTATTGATTAATTTCTGATTTATATACATTTTGTAGGTAACGAAGAGGTATTTGAGTCGGCAGAATCAACAACAATACTAAACTCTACAGTATACTGAAACGGTGCAAACAAATACGTATTGGAACATGAACAGAGCATTTGCGCAAAGGGTAATGCTCTAAATCGACTACACGAAGATAAAAGAAAAATCAAGAATGAGAGAAGAGTGTTGGAGTTGGAAAGGAATTTTTTGGAACACTAATGAGGAGCTTTTTAATTATCAGAGATTTGCGGATGACATTATTCTCATTTCAGAAGGAGAGGCAGACCTTCGAGATATCTTTAGTGATCTTAGTAACGAAAATCTCAAAGTAGGCTTCAAGACGAATAAAAGTGAATCGAAAGTAATGTTCAACTCCAAAGTTCAAAATAAAGCAATTGAAGAATATATCTAGTTCAGATGTCGTAACTAAAATAATAAAACTTAAAAATAAAATACTATATTAATATAATGGTAGGCTTCCTACTTGTTTATCTGAAGTAGGGTGTTTGCACTCGGCTGACAATAATTCAACAGCACTTCCCTCCCAACTACGATCTGTAAATGGAAGTCGACGGAGGTGACGGAGACAAATTAGCTACGGAGTGCACAGAGACCAAATGGAAAGACCAATATTGGAAATAACATTGAAGGACAGAAAAATGTCATGATGAGCAAGAAAGCAGAGTGGATTGAAACATTCAAAGGTGGTAAAGGATAAAAAGTTAAACTAGGCTGGGCGAGAATCCGGAAAGGAAAATGGCAGAGTAGATTGACTGGACGATACTAGAGGGTAAGCTTGAAGGGGAAAAACAAGAAAGTGAAGAGACGAAATAGAGAAGGTTCTAGAAGTAACGTGACAAAGGATCACAAAATCGTGTAACACACGAAAGATATTGGGAGAGGCCTTTGTTCTGCGGTGAACTCCGAATAGTTGGTGACGACATTTGTCTAATAGTCTGTTTAAGAACTTGAGAAGAGGAGACGGCAGATAAAACATGGAGGGAGAGTGGGAAGGGATGGTGTCCAGCGGTTGGCCCTCTATGGCAAGGACCCTAAAAAAGTCCCCACAATTTATGGAAACATGACTATACATCTTGCAATAAACATTCCAGACAGCTCAGAGTTAAAACCTATTTCAAAGTCAGCCGTTCCTATGATAATTTTCTGTGAGTCTTTTATGTACTTGTCGTTTTCTGTTAAGGCCTTTGTTCAGGGAAAATTCAAATAAAAGAGGTGGGCACTTTGACTATGCGGTACAGTTTTGGTCTCCGTCCTACAGAATGGACATAAATTCACTAGAATCAGTACAGAGAAGAATGACCAAAATGATACAAGGACTCGGAAATTTGCCATACGAAGAGAGGCTTAGGCACCTAAACTTACACTCTCTGGAAAGACGCAGAGTGCGGGGTGATCTAATAGAAGTGTTCAAGTGGATCAAAGGCTATAACAAGGGTGATGCAAACAAGGTCATCATAATAAAACAACAGGGCAGGACTCGCAGTAATGGGTATAAACTGGACAAATTTAGATTTAAGAAGGAAATAGGCAAGAATTGGTTTACAAATAGGGTGGTCGATGAATGGAATAAACTTAGTAACCACGTAGTAAGCGCTGAAACTACCAGTTGTTTTAAAAAACGATTAGACAACTTTATGGATGGGGACGACAGGTGGTGATGGATACGGAGCTGCCTAGTGTAGGCCTTATGGTCTTTTGCAGTCTCCTTTATTTCTTATGTTCTTATGTACCAAAAACTTAACTTCGTTAATCGTTACTCCGTTCATTTAAGAGGAATGTAACGAAAGTTACTGTTAATTTGTGATGATGCCGTTTAGTCGTGATGATAAAAGACTCCCCAATGGTTTGCTGTCGTTGTTTGACTTGTTTCTTGTGAGGTGAGGGAGAAAATGAGGTCGTCAAAGTGCCGTTACTCGAGCCTAAGGAAGCCCAAGCCTAACTTTCCCGCGAAAAAATAAACCTGCCTTCACCCTCTCCTCAAACTGTACAAACTTTGTGATGTGGGTTATCTTCATGTGCTGTTTGAGATTCTTCAGACTTGACATGTGCCTCATAATTAGAACAGACTTGGGTAAGCACACCTTGCAGCTGAAAATTAACTTTTCTTCCTTGAGTTAAGAGAGAAGTTGTCCTCCAATTGGGTTTCGAACCTTTTGTTGCTGAGGTCCAGTAACGCTGACGTTTTCGACGGATTCAAATTCTTGAAATGATACAATAAATGTCAGGGGCGACGTGACGTATATACAATACAACACTGTCTTAATGCCCGCAGTTTCAAAGCACAACTCGGCCAATCAGACACTATCTTACATAAAATGTTTTGCCCTATGATGTCTTAACTCAACCAATCACACGAGGCGAAACTGTTTAAGGCTCTGCAACGGTATTAAACATAACTAGAGTCTAGATATTCTCTGAATTCCTAAGTAGGCCTGATTATCTGACTGAAAATAGATTATTTTTCTGCCGCATGTATAAATGATATAGACCACGGACTGAAATCTATTGCGGGTAGCATATAAATGACACAGACTACTTGGAAATTCCGTCTTATTGTAATATGTTAGGATACTGATAACATAAGATAAATTCAGTCTGTATTATAGGGAAGTTGATTACCAGTCACTCACCGTTTTATAATAATTGGTGACAGATCTCCACTCAAAAATGAATGCTGATCACTTTTATCTTCTGCTATTCCTCACATGTACTCCTCTCCTATCTATTATCTGAACGGCTCCATTTTGGCGCTATGATGTCCCCAGTTAACGACGACAAAATATTATCTACATCTTTTCTTTTTTGATTTTCGTGAGACGATATATTAATTCGTCTGAGTCTTAAACCTTTCCTCACCGAATAACTAACATAGAAATTAATAAAATCGCTTGACGGCAGCCATGATATAAAAGTAAATACCAAGAGTATAGATGGGTTGAACTTTTTTGACTACTCGTTTGTTTATCTATATATTTATATATATGTGCATATCTATTTACTTTCCTTATATATTTATTTATCTACTTGTTTATCTATTTATTTGTCTATTTATCTATCTATTCATTTGTATATAAGAACATAAGAATGAAGGAGACTGCAAGAGACCATAAGGCCTACGCTATTCATTTGTTTATTTATCTACCTATTTATTCATTTATACATTTATCTGTCTATCTATTTATTCATCTATTCTATTCATCTATTTATTCATTTGCTCGCGAGCTGCTACGTGCACGAACATTTGTTAATAATAAAGTTCTTCAAACCCGAATGAAAATCGTGTATCGTTCATCATAACAAAATCTTTAATGTGTGTCACAGTACGGAAGGGTTTAGGTTGGGGTTGGGATTTAATCTCTTCAGACTGTGAACCGATTAAAATCTTTTGTCGTTCGCCAGCACAGATCATCTAAGCTGCGTCATAATACGAATTGTGATCGACTAAGCTACTTCAGCACGACACATTTAGGGGTCCTCGAAACTGAATTAAATTATCTGGCGTTAGAGGAAATATATAAGGTATGTCGTGGTATGAACAATTTTTTCTCCGGGGTACACAAAACAAGGAGCATCTACATCGAAAGGGATGGAGAATACAAATCCCTCTTTTCGGAAGAGTTAGGTAACATAGAAATAGTTTCGAATCCATTCATAGATGATCCTATCCTGCAGTTCAGTAAATTTAGAAATTAAGACAAATAAATGAATAAATGAATGAATAGGTAGGCAATTTAACAAATGAATGAATTCTTCGAACGAATAGGTAGATAATTTAACAAATTAATAAATGGATACGAAAATAAGCCGAGAAATAATCAAATGGATACATAAATTACTCGTAACATATGTCTACAACATCTGTAATAAAAATAAAATCGCTGGAAATCCACTTTCTTCCAGATGCAACGACGTTTGATTCATTTAAACACATTACAAACCATTACAATATAGAACAGAGTGGAAGATTTAATCTTACGTTATTTCACCGTGATTGGCGTTTGTATTGGCTATCCATGCACTTAAGGCACAGGTGAGGGCTTAGGCAGGTTTCAGGCCCTATTTTGATGGGTATCAAAGCAAACATTATCAGCCAATAAAGATTAGATCAGATTTATCTTTTTTTTTTCTCTTTTGATACATCACAAAAATTGTGCTGCTTGCGTTTAAGTGATTTTATGTTTCCGAGGGAAGTTGTAAGTCTTTCTTGATAATAAGCTTTTTCATTGCGGCAAAGGGAAGTGAAGATCATAAAGGAGAAGTTTAAGGAATGTAGCAGAAAGGAAGGGTTGTAGAAGTTAATCAATAATTTTATTTTAGTGAAGAGCAGTTTCCAGTCGTGGAAGAATTTTCCGTGATTTTGGTTAGTAAGGGTTCAAGGCAAGTATTCTTAACATGGGGGGCCGTTTGGGCCTTCATAGGGGGTCACAGATAAAAACAATGATAATAATGATAATAATAATAATAATAATAATAATAATGATAATAATAATAACAATAATAATAATAATAAGAAGAAGAAGAAGGATGATGACGATGATGACGATGATGACGATGACGATGATGATGACGATGATGATGATGATGATGATAACGATGACGATGATGATAACGATGACGATGATGATAACGATGACGATGATGATGATAACGATGACGATGATGATGATAACGATGACGATGATGATGATGATGACGATGATGGCGATGATGATATTGATGACGTTGATGATGATAATGACGATGACAGTGATGACAGTGATGATGATGATAACGATGACGATGATGATGATAACGATGACGATGATGATGATGATAACGATGACGATGATGATGATAACGATGATGATGATGATGATGATGATGATAACGATGATGATGATGATAACGATGATGATGATGATGATGATAACGATGATGATGATGATGATGATAACGATGATGATGATGATGATGATAACGATGATGATGATGATGATGATGATGATGATAACGATGATGATGATGATGATGATGATAACGATGATGATGATGATGATAACGATGATGATGATGATGATGATGATGATGATAACGATGATGATGATAACGATGATGATGATGATAACGATGATGATGATGATGATGATGATAACGATGATGATAACGATGATGATGATGATGATGATGATGATAATGATAACGATGATGATGATGATGATAACGATGATGATGATGATGATGATAACGATAATGATGATAACGATAATGATGATAACGATGATGATGATAACGATGATGATGATAACAATGATGATGATAACAATGATGATGATAACAATGATGATGATAACAATGATGATGATAACAATGATGATGATAACGATGATGATGATAATAATGATGATGATGATGATGATGATGATGATGATGATGATGATGATGATGATGATGATGATGATGATGATGATGATGATGATGATTGTAGCATCTAGACCTCCTAGAAGACGTAATCTACCACCAAAATCTCCTAGACATTCATCTACCACCTCTGCTTATACTATCGGCACGACACCGATGCATTTCGGTGCAGTCAGAGTAGCCTGGTACTCGACCTGACATCTTCGCGCACCTGGTCACTACGGGTCAGGTCGCTATTGTCCAGGCAGACACCTCACGCGCAGTTGGACGGCTCACCAACCCTAAAGGATTGCCACCAAGCCAAGCATTGATACACATTATATTTAAATCCCTTTCCTACGGGATATGTCTATCCTGTCCAACCTCGGACAACTGTATGTCATTTGTAAATATGTATATGCAATGTATAAGGTAGTTAAAACCTATCCTGATCTCTAATATTTGCTAAAACTGCATCTTGTAAATAAATATTATCTCGTCGGCAACCTAACCACGAGCCATGTATATAAGCACCTCCTGTCACCAAATAAAGAAGAGAAAGACCACAGAGAGAGACAGAGCTACACGTTGCTCTGCTGCTTTTATTCAAAGCTCCGAACACCGCTCAACTACGACCACGTACTACCACAACTCATATGTTGAGATACCATCCAACATATCTGGCAGCAGCGGTGAGATATGAACTTATCTGGAACCAACGCGGGACTCAAAATATCTGGTAAACTGCGCGGGATTCAACATATCTGAAATCAGCAAGCACAAGATCCCGGAGCAGGAACGTTGTGCAACCTACCCAACGCCAGCAAGCCCATCAACTCGAACCTTCGCTGTGAGTCCTACCCAGCGAAGCGAACGAGCTAGCCAACGCACAGGACAAGTTATCCCAGCGACCCACCTATCCAGCGAAGCAGACAACAGCTCAAGCCATCTCTCTCGCTGTGTGAGCCAGCCCAACGCACAGGACAAGTCATCCCAGCGATCCACCCCAGCAACCGGCAACGAGACAAAAGCCCATCTCCCTCGCCGTGACCCAGCTCAACAACATCCTTCAAAGGAAGTATCGCTCTTACGTCCGGAAGTCGAACCGACACCTTTCAAAAACTGAAGAATTCCACACACGAACTAACCCATTTGCCACCCTTCTCATTCTTTCAATATTTCCAGATCTGCGTCATCGCACCACACTCCATCGAATTATTCAACTTCCACCTCTAGTGAACCCTTCACCATCGCTTCACCTCGTCAGAACTGTAAGTAGATGCCTGTATTTATTGGGGCTAGGTAGCTCTAAATTGTTGTGTGAGTGAGGTTAAGTGAAGGCTATCCAGTGATTTTTTTTTATATTTTTTGCAAAGCCTTAAATTTTTTTTCGGTGATTTTTTTTTTTTCCTTTTTGTACGAAAGTGTGCATGACCCATTCACAGTCCAACGTTTCACACCATTACAACACTCGTTCCAAAATGGCAGCACAAAACGAAAATAACACACAGTCCTCGCCGAATCAAAACACAGACCCAACCGTCGCTCAACCACACATGCAACGTTCTGCAACAAACCTACTAACACTCCTGCAGCATGACAACACTCTTCCTAAGTTCAACGGGACAAACATCGCCATCCACACTCTCTTAGATGACGTCCGTTCGGAAATACAGCGCACACAGGTGCACGATGAAATGACTAAAATCGCTGTCCTTAAAAGTCGCATTGATTTCAACGATACCCTTGCAAGCGACATTATACAATCCGACGCGTTCCAACAACCACAGACTTTCCAAAATTTCATTGACGAGTTCAAAAAATCCTTCGCCCCATATGAACAGTTAGGCTCCCTTTCTCCCTTCTACACACTAGGAACAAACTTTAACAACCCCCCTTATCTCACCAAAGAAAGAGCAGTCAGGGAGGCGAGTCAGTTCAAGGAAGAACTAAAAGACGCATTCACTTCTTCACCATGGGTTAAAAATAACACAATCAGCCTAGATCACGTACTCTCATTATTTGGCTACATAAAACTGATCTCGCGACTTCACCCAGAAACACTAAAGAAAATAGAGAACATTCCTTTTGATCCAGACACAACACTCGTTGACTTCTCTAGAAAATTTTCGGACACATCAGCGACAAAAACACAAATTCAACAACAACAAATCCCCCTTACACACACACTCACACACCCACCCACTCCCACAGTAGCAAAAATCTCACAAGAACATTACACCAGGGATAAACCCATGTCACACGACCATCACACTAGAGGTAGACAAATATCACGCACAAGATCACGACAGCGTTCACAATCTAGGAGACCATTCTTTTGCAAAATCTGCAACATAGTAGGACATAGCACAAACAGGTGTTATTACAGACAACCAACTAGCTACTGCTCATATCACGGACCAGCTTTTCACGACACAACACAATGTCGCGTCTTGAAATCACAAACCTACACGTCATACGCGTCTCCCCAACACCCGACTAGCGACAACACAAACAAACACAACACGGTATGACTATCGTCTCACGGTGAACAAAACACACGACCTCACGAGACAGAATCAAACCCCCCACTACCGATTCTCACGATGGCTGACTCTCGATCATCCCCGTCTGCTATGACATTTCACGCCACGGTCAACAACCTTCCACAACTACTCTTTCTGGACACAGGATCCCCAGTTAATCTAATGTCAAAGGTTTCCTTCGACCAGTTCCGATTCCGACACCGTAGAGAAACAGTTATAGAACCAACGGATATCACATTACAAAATGTAGACGGAGTTCCCTTTCCCATCATAGGAAAAACCGAACTAGACATCTCCCTGCATGCCAACTGTCCTCCCATTACAACGACAGTATACATAGCGGACGTAGTGTTTCCCGCAGATATTCTTATAGGTTTGACATGGATGCAAAGAAATCGCATCATCATCTATCCTGCTCAAAACGGCATTGGTTTCAATAATCACTTCATAACGGCTTTAAAGACAGCTAACACGCATGCACACACAGAAAACACGCGCGTCAAACACTTGCATATGATCGAGCAACAGCATGCAACATCAACAACAGCAACAACTGAACAAAACAGTGACGAAACAGAAACGGTGACACTTGTAACAGACACGCACACTGGTGTAACGGACACGCCCACCCCATCCGCTCACCCCCGTAGCTCACCCCACAGACGTAATAGACGTACACTGTCAGCGCGCATGTCAAAGTCAACTCGCGACCACAAGAAACACGATGTTTTCACTAACATACAGGAAATATCACCACAATACACTACCGTCTCACAGATCTCTCTCACGAATTCTCACGCGGTTGTAATAACTGACAAAACACTCTATCCACGCGAGTACACAAAACTCAAAGTGCGTATCTTCAAAGCTCCCGACTCAGATGTTCTTTGCATCACAGACACTTGCCGTGTATCTGGTGTATCTCTCTTATCCGCCCTATCTCACACATCGAGCAAAGGACACACAACAATCATAGTTGCAAATAATACCAATGCCCCTCTTCAGATGAACAAAGGAACGAACGTTTGTGATTTTACAGTGTATCCCTCCCCAGTACACGTCATCGACCATGACAACTCACAACACGTATGCGCCATCACCAACGGAGAACAGAACACACAGGAAACCATCAAAGCACCACACATTAACGATGTAGATTTCCCTGAAGCACGAGAAGATCTCCTGACACTCTTGAACACGTACAGACACGCAATTGCACTCCCAGGCGAACCATTAGGTCTCACAGACATCATACAACATCATATACCACTTCAACAAAATGCAAAACCACGGTACATACCCGCTTACCGTCTTCCTCACAGTAAAAGAAACATTGTCGACAACATAATTGCAGATATGCTCGACCAAGGCATCATTGAACACAGCCTATCTCCCTGGAATTTTCCTCTCTTTGTCGTTCCAAAACACGACGGCTCCTTTCGCCCTGTTGTTGATTTCCGTGAGCTAAATAAACTCATCATTCCCGAAAGACATCCTATGACACATCTCCAAGACACAATCTACTCCATAGGCGAACACAACACGGTCTTCTCTACTCTCGACCTTATGTCAGGGTATTTCCAAATACCTCTAGATGACGAATCAAAACCTCTAACAGCCTTCAGTACCAATACGGGCCATTACCACTTCAAAAGGTTGGCCATGGGACTCGTCTCTGCTCCCTCTGTTTTCACAAGACTTATGTTCAAAGTCTTAGAAGGTTTGATTGGAAAGACTGTCTTCATATACCTTGACGACATTATCATTGCCTCACGGTCACTCACGGAACACCTTAACACACTTCAAACTGTCTTCTCAAGATTAGCCGCGGCAGGCCTAAAACTTAAACTCAAAAAGTGCTCCTTCCTCAAAAAGGAAATAAGGTTCCTAGGACACGTCATAAACTCACACGGTGTCATTACTTCTCAAGACAAGGTTAAGGCTGTTCTAGATTTTCCAACCCCTAACTCTACAGAACACGTGAAATCATTTCTAGGACTTTCAGGTTTTTACAGACGTTTTATCGAAGGCTATGCTCGCATGGCAGCTCCTTTAACAGCCCTTCTCAAGAAAGATACTCCTTTTAACTGGACGTCTGAACACAACACCGCTTTCCACAAGCTCAAACAAGCACTCACAACAGCCCCGGTTCTGGCATTCCCAAACTTCTCTAAACCCTTCACACTATGCACAGATGCTTCATACAAAGGCCTTGGCGCAGTACTAATGCAACAACACGACTCCAAACTTAGACCTATAGCTTACGCCAGTCGCGCATTAAACAAGCACGAACAAAACTACTCTGTCACTGAAATTGAAGCGCTCGCAATCATATATGCACTCAAACATTTTAAAGACATCATTCTAGGATACGAAATACATGTACACACAGATCATCAACCCGTTTTAAACCTCTTCAAAGGCAAGAACCTAACTGGGAAACTAGCCAGATGGTTCCTTACTATCCAGGACTTCATGCCTACCTTCCACTACGTCCAGGGCCATGCAAACTATGTCGCCGACGCCCTTAGTAGAAACGTAGCAACAATACGTCAAGCATCAGAGCCACTTGACATTACGCGAGACCGCATCATTGCCGCTCAAGCGACAGACCCCCTATGGAAAAGAATCATACACTATCTAAATTCAGGTGACACTACAAACACAGACGATTTTCCTCCCAACATAGACAACTACTCTCTCATAGACCAGGTTCTCTACCACACAACACTGCTCACAAACAAATGCGAACCAAACCGCATGGTTACACAATTAGTAGTTCCCACAAGTCTTGTTCCAGAAGTTCTCAAAATACTACATGATTCTCCATTAGCAGGACATTGCGGGAAGGACAAGTGCCTCTCGCAAGCTAGGTTAAAGTACTTTTGGCCCACCATGCGTAAAGACATACACACATACATAGACGCATACCACTCATGCATAACTCATAAAGGTCACATTAGCGGGCAAGTACCAATACACAATTACCCAACACCTTCCAAACCCTTTGAAACCATTGCCATTGACTTACTCAAACTTCCAATCACTCTCAATGGAAACCAGTACCTTTTCGTATGCATCGATCATTTCTCTCGGTTCTGCATCCTCTCTCCTTTAGCGGACAAGACAGCAAAAAGTGTAGCTCAGACAATAATCAATAACGTCATCTGCCCATACACCACACCGAAAACACTAATCTCAGACAACGGCACGGAATTTAATAACGACATCCTCACAAATATCTGCCAACAGTTCAACATTACAAAGTGTAACACCACACCATACCACCCCAGCTCAAATGGACTCGTTGAACGTCAAAATCGGAAGATACTCAATATTCTCAGACACCTTGCCACAGACATACACGCATCTTGGGACGAACACATACCCATGATACAAGCCTGCATCAACAGCGCAATCAATAGATCAATCTCAGAATCACCCCATTTTGTTTTGTTTGGATCTGATAAGAAAATGCCATACGACCTACTCACTTCAGAAACCCCCCCTGTGTATGATTTCAATGATTTTGTCAAGGTAACTCTCAATAATTTCAACACTCTTTTCAAGAGAATACATGAGTCACTGACTCTCTCACAAGCAGATATGCTTAGGTTGAAGAACGCTCACTCCAGAGATTGCAATGTTTCTGTAGGTGACATAATATACCACACCAACCACCAACCCACATCAAAACTTGCACCCAAATTCCATGGTCCATTTCGGGTCACCGACATACTTCCGCACAATAAGATCAAAGCTCTCCACTTACGCGAACTCACAGAGGCTATCCTACATTTAGATCATATCAAACTAGTTCCTAGAGGTCTCGACATGGATGACATTCCATCCCCCGCCCATACTACAACCAACACATACGACCGAGACTCTAGACACAAACACCTTTACCACTCCACCGATCCCGACACCACGCTATAGCCTCAGAAATAGAATTGTATAAGTTTCTTTAGCCCCAACAAATCCAAGCATCTATTTCCAAAACCAATATTTATCATTCATGTTCATCTTATCATGCCATAACCAAGTATCTCCCTTCTAGCTGTGCAGATCACCTTTGCCACTCAGGGAAGGTCAACCCCTTCACCTAGGCACACCCCTCCTTCTTCTATCTCCTTAACAGTTCGTGCACCAAGCCTATGTGGATCTCAAGCTCATGGTGTCGCGAGGACGGACACTGGTAGCGTATGCCGAGCAACTGTTAGCATCTAGACCTCCTAGAAGACGTAATCTACCACCAAAATCTCCTAGACATTCATCTACCACCTCTGCTTATACTATCGGCACGACACCGATGCATTTCGGTGCAGTCAGAGTAGCCTGGTACTCGACCTGACATCTTCGCGCACCTGGTCACTACGGGTCAGGTCGCTATTGTCCAGGCAGACACCTCACGCGC
>NC_134785.1:55889407-55896907 GCF_046742065.1 Oratosquilla oratoria | reverse complement strand
GCATATTGGAGGACTACGAGGCAAGCAACTCAAATGGATGAAATATCTTTTACGGAGGAAAAATGAGAACAGTTGTAAAGAATGGAGAGTTGTAAGCGCCGGAGTTCAACAAGGTTCATTATTGGAACATGGTGGGAGGTACAACAAGTTGCACAAATACGTTTACAGATGACGCAAAAATCACGAGAAAAGTGGTAAAACGAAGACTGTACACTATTGCAAAAATATTTAGACATTATTATTGCACTGAAAAAAGTAAAGAACGGGAAATATGAAATAGACACAAAATACTAACTTTAAACTATTCCTTGGGAAGTAAACAGTTACAAAAACAAAAGAGGATAAATATTTAGGAGTATTGATAAAAAAAAACCTGTCACCGAACAGACATATCAGCAGGATTGTGAGAAAGAGATACGGATTGCTGCAAAAGATTAAAGTGGATTCTTACCATGTGGATGAAAAGATGATAAAAAATCTCACAGAAGCCCTAATCCGTCCACAACTACAATGTGTGTCAATGGTATGGACCGGACACGTATAATAACCAGAACCAAAGAAATACAAAAAATAACCAAAAATGTGGTTCCCATCCTGCCAAATAACAAATATAAGAAGACTCTAAAAGCACTCCCTCACCTTTCCCTCTCTCTCTCTCTCTCTCTCTCTCTCTCTCTCTCTCTCTCTCTCTCTCTCTCTCTCTCTCTCTCTCTCTCTCTCTCTCTCTCTCTCTCTCTCTCTCTCTCTCTCTCTCTCTCTCTCTCTCCCTCTTCCCCCTGCATAAGGGAATTGCAATGGTTTGCTAGTATAGCGGTCAGTGTGGAGGCTATTAGTAATATACACACGCGCACGCGGACACACACACACACACACACAAACACACACACACACACACACACACACACACACACACACACACACACAGATATATATATATATGTATATATATAACATATGTATATATATATATATGTATATACATGTATATATATATGTATATGTAAATATATGTATATATATGTATATATATGTATATATATGCATATATATATATATTATACTATACTGTATATATGTGTATATATATGTATATATGTGTGTATATATATGTATATATGTGTATATATATGCATAAATATGTATATATATGTATATATATGTATGTATATATATGTAAATTTATGTATATATGTATATATATGTATATTTATGTATATATGTATATATATGCGTATTCATGTATATATATGCGTAATATATATGTATATGTATATATGTATATATATGTATGTGTATATGTATATATGTATATATATATATTATATATGTGTGTGTGTGTGTGTGTGTGTGTGTGTGTGTGTGTATGTATGTGTATATGTATATATATGTATGTGTGTGTATATATATATATATATATATATATATATATATATATATATATATATATATATATATTATATATATATATATATATGATATTGTCATAACCTACCTATGGGCCAGGCTTGTCTCGACACGAAAAAAAGTTAAGGCCGTGCGGAGCTTCTACGAATAACAGAATTCAGTCAGGATATAATTAATGATCATTTACAGTAATAAAATAGACAAAAAAAAACATAAATGGACATAAATTAAGAAAAAAATTAGCAATGCACATTAAACATAAAAATGAAACATATATTTGTTTCATGAACTATAAATGAGTACTTAAACAATTACCAGTTTGTTTCATTTTTAGGCTTCGTACGTCGAACGTGGAGTGATAATTTTGGTTATAGAAAACGTGTCCAACGTCAATCGTCTGCAAAGGTTTTCATGTCTGGGGCCGAACAGGTAATATTTTGGTGAGAATGTTATGCGATGATCTCTGGTAGTAATGGAGGGACATTTCTGGTTGTTGGGGAACACGTAGATGATAGGTTGGTGTCTCGTAGTGGAGAAATAACAGAGAGTGGGTGTAGAGTCGTATTTGGCTTTATTCTAGTAGGATTTTGGAAAATTTCCGAAAGAAATTGGAAAAGCGAAGTCTTGCACTTCGCGTGGACGTGGAGTTTGTTAATTCACGAGTTCGGTACTTGAAGATTGCGTAGTGCATTCGTGTATTCGCAGAGGCCCAAAGGACTTGTTTAGTTGAATTGTCGTAATCGACGAATGTAGAAAAAAAAAAATCTATGAATTTTTTCAGATGAACCCTGGCGTCTGCTTCTTTTCTTATATTATCTCGCTGGTCTCTCCTTTTCTTTTTCCTGTCTCAGCATTCTCTTGTATCTCTGTTGTCTCTGCTTGGATCTCTGCTCTTTTTCTCTTTGGTCATTCTCTGCCCTACTTTATGTAGCCCGGGGACTGGTGATTACGTTTCCTGGATGTCGATACATACTGAAAGTAGGTACTTCAGCTACTTCTAACTAATGGGGAAAGAACATATTTTCGCACCAGATTATGCTGTGAAACTCTCCCTTAAAGGTTTCTTGTGACCAGTTGTCACCTTCGTTGTATGGTTACTATTCCCTATTGATTTATCATTGTAAATTTGTTGTTGTTGATACTGTATGATTTTTTTTTTCTTTTGTGAAACTTTTTTTTTTTTTTAAACTCCGCGGTAAGAGTTTCTTCTGACCAGTTGTCACTTTCCTTATTTGTTTTTGCAATTAAGGCATGACACGGAGTGCACAAGTGCACATTTGTTGATGTGACCTTCCCTGATTTCCTCTTATTACTATATACCTTCATCTATTATATGTCTTTGTACTCTAAAGATATCTTAATAGACGATCAATATCTCCCGAGTAAAAGCTTAATAGTTTTGATACACATGACCTAGATGTGAAGCTAAATTGTCTGTTAGAATGTTCATCTCTTTAAGACATTTCATCCATCAACCTTTCACAATCCTTTAACATGATTTCACTATTGTGCTGATCAGTGATACTCGCCTATTATTTATTGGTGTCTCCTTACTTTCAAATTTGTGAATTGGTATCACATTAGCTCTTTTCCAATCATGCGGGACTATGTCTTCTTTTAATGAGCAGTAAAACTTGAATCTTGTCCCCCAATTCATGATATCTTTTCGTCCCAGAACCGTGTTCATATTAGGCCAGTCTCATTTGTTTCCTTGAGATCTTGGTTGGAGCAATGGGGACCCAGTGGACATTCCGGGATGACGTGGACCGTTGTCTATATTTCGCCACAGGGACATTCGGGAATGTTGGTGTATCCCCGCTTGTGTTGAGTTTCTCTTGTTTTTCCCACCTTAGCTCTTCCTCTCTTTAGGGTAACTCAGTCCTTCCTGGCTAGGTTTACTCCTTGAGGCGGCAAGGTCTCATTTGGGCATGTTATGGCCCAAATTGTCATACTCCTGCCAGCATTCCAACCTATAGGCCACAGCTTGGGTTGGAACCAGTCCCTCCACCATCGTGAAACTTTGGCGGGAGTTCAGCCTTTGTCGAGCTTCAAGGTAACCGTACAGTGGATGCCTGGAATTGTTTAGTTGTTTATGCCTTTAATTATCTCACGCCGGATGTGGAGTGGTGGAATCCCTGCCAACATGTAGATAACATGTAAGGGCGTTGGTTTTAGTGTACTCGGAAAGACCTGTTTAGTTACGGATCTATTTTGTGTGCATGGCATGACCTGGCCCGCAGTAGTGCATAATATTCTCCGGTGGAGTAGCTTAGTGCCAATGCTATTTGTCACAGTGGCAAGCTTGCTGAGGAGGTGGTCTCTACTTGATATTTTGCCTGTTAACTTATTAATATACTCTTTGTAAGAGAGAGTCTCGTCGAGAGTAACACCCAAATAGACAAAGTGTGGTTGGTGTACCAAATCGGTGTTGCTGCATCTGATTCGTAGCTCTCTCTTGGCTTGATGGTTTTTAAGGTGTAATGCACACACCTATGTTTGGTTTCGCTCGCATTGAGATGCCTTGTTCATAATCTTGCATGATGCAACCCATCTCATGTTTCCTTTTCTTTAGGAAGACCCTCTCCTCATTGGTTGGCTTGCCGCTGAGCTGCAGTTGATTGGCTACTTGGTTTGAAGTGACAGCAGCTGCTCTGGGCTCGGGAAAGGGGGTCTTGGGTCTTGTTTGAATAATTTTTTCAATTGTTACCCAGGGTTTTGTTGTTGTTATGGGTTATGTCGACATTAGATATGATTTCATGCCGAGCTCAATGGTACTTTCAGAAAATGGATCTTCATTGTATGCCTGAATATACTCGTATTAGTTTTTGCTTTGTTCAGAGAGGTCAGGGATGAAATTCTTTCTGCATCCTCTGGAAATGTTTGTCTTTCCAACATTTGAAACTTGTGTTTGGAATTCACCATAATGTTTAAGTGCAGAAAGGATGTTAGTAAGAGCATCTTCTAGGTGTGATGATGTAAAACCTACCTACCCAATTGGCTTTGCGGAAGTTAAACCTAGGCTTGGGTTTTATTACTTGGAATCTGATCACTGGTCTCACTACAGTTACATTTGGGCGATGTTGGGTTTTTGGTATACGGTTGCCAATTTTTTTTTTTTTTTTTTTTTTTTTTTTTTTATTATTATTATTCAAAGTTTAAGAAGTGCTTGAATGATAGAAATGGTAGGTCGGGTTTGTAACCTCTTCTCCAGCGTGCACTTTGGAATGTGTTATCCTTAGCATCATGGAGGGTTGTTAGGTTCTTTGATATCACCCAATTCTCCAGTGCTTTTCCATCTATATTTGTATGGCTATATCCCTAGGTGGTACTGTGACTGTTAAAGTCACCGACAACCAAGCTTGTCTTTCGATTTGGGGGTATATTTGCCCATGTGAAGAAAGTTGATGGAAGTTTGTACTGTGTAGTGATTTTGAGGTGTACAGTATCTACCTGAAGGATCTCTAGCCATCTTTCCGAGAAGTAAGTACTGTTCTTGATTATAGACTTGTCTCGTGCATAGATTGCACTGCCATAAACGGGGCGTGGGTAATGGATAATTAGGTGCATTCTAGATATTCTTGGTGGCACTTGATCTTTGTGTGTTTCTTGTAGGCTACCTGGGGGTGCCCGAACATCTGCCCCTTTGCCCTGTGCCCCAAAAGTGCTCTTCACAAAAAATATATGAAAATGAATGAAAAGTGATTTCTCACAGGCTTTTTCCATTTTCTTACCATTCAGAAATTATAATGTGGGAAATGGTGTTGGACTACCGGATAGTTGTCATATACGAATAATACAAAAGAATGAAGTGCCCAATTTCCTGCCCAAAGCACCTGCCCCTTGCAATGTCTGTGCACGTTACTGTGTAGGCACAATATGTCAGTGTCCAGGTACGCGAGAGTCTCGGATTTTGATGTAGACATTTTCTCAGTGCTGGCATTGAGGACTCTAAACTTGGTCGACGACATAACCTGTGGCCGAGGGTTTACCACCTTTACCATCCCAGGAGTGGAGCACGGGTTCGTGCGTGGTGTAGCAAATCTCAGAAGATTATCTAGGGCACCACGTGGAAGATTTGCTTCTTCCCCAAGTGACATCAGAAACATGTTACCAAAGGAAAGGACAAAGACAGAAGGAACTACAAGTGAAGTAAAGAACGTAAAGATGAAGTAGATTTTTGAGAATGAATAAGAATTCCCATAATATCCAGTAGATCCCGCCAGGTCCTGTGTGTATGTGTATGTGCGTTCTCTCTGTCTTACTGTGAGTACGTGTGTGTGTACTCTCCCTTTCTCTCTGCCTCTGTTCTCTGTCTCTCTTTCCCTCTCTCTCTCTCTCTCTCTCTCTGTATGTGTGTGTGTGTATGTGCGTGTGTGTGTGTATGCATGAGTGTGCGTGCGTGACCTCAACTCACAACATATAAACCTCAAGCAGAACAAACGTCCTTAGCAAGTCGATAGCCACGATAATACTATTACGTCAGCTACACAGACATGACGAAAAATGTCGACACTGAAATCGAGTCGTGTGGTTCGTACTTCTCACTCGACATCTCTCAATTATAAATCTATACTGTTGTGCTGGGTAGACGCATAGGGCAAGAAAACAGTAAAGGACAAAATCACGCTCACCAAATAAACGGTAATATGGTGGATGGAATGGTGGATAGAAGGTGCACCTGTCGTTGACAGCCAAGCTTGAGAAACGCCAATGTGGAGGGGAGGTTGAATTGACGAGGAAAAATGCCAAGGCAGGCAGTTTTTCAGGACAAGGTAATTCATAACACCTCCCAGCCTGCACGTGACGTTGATATCGTTTGCGCATGCGCCCCTGTTCTGTGATTCGTGGTATAGTCAACTGAAACCGAAATTACCACACTAGAACTAGCAGTTTTACTTGCTACATTGATAATGCTGCTCATATTCTACGTTCGTTTTGATATTTGATGTTCGGTTATATTTAATTTTATTTCAGTTGTTTCATTCCTTGATTAACTTACAAATAATGTCATACCGTATCCACGCGAGTTTCCAATTATGGCACCTGTCTCCTTTTATAGACTTTCGAGCCATGTTGATGCCGCCATTTATTTCTCGAGTACGCTTTACACGAGCAATGTTTCGGCACTAAGTTCCCGTTTTCGCGGAAGCTTCTTTCCGCTTTGATCGTGTGAACCGCGCGCTATGGCATTATTTTCATATAAGTTATTATTAATATATTCTCAGTATTTGTGTCTAAATTTAACCTAATTCAACCTAATCTAATCTAACCTTACCTAGCCTCGCCCCTATCGCAGCCTATTTTCTCAGTATTTGTGTCTAGATTTAACCTAATTCAACCTAATCTAACCTTACGCCTCGCCTCTATCGCAGCCTATTTTCTCAGTATTTGTGTCTAAATTTAACCTAATTCAGTCTAATCTAATCTAACCTTACCTTGTCTCGACCCTTTCACAGCCTCCATACCCTTCCAACAAAGCCCCCATCGCACTCTCACGTACACTGATATATACTCGTATATATACCGACATGGCAACCTAGGGTTCACCTTACAGGCAGTTCGGGTGGGTGTGGCACCACGTGGCACAGTGTGGCACAGGACCCTACGAACATAGCTTATACCAGGGGTGGGAGAACCTTTTTGTGCATGAAGGCCACCTTACAATTCATCGTCCCACATAGAGGCCGCATTGAATTTTTTTTTTTCAATTATTTTATCCCTTTTATTATATTATAAGTTTCAGGTGTATGATGATTTCAGACTTAAAAAATATTCAAGGTCTTTAAAAAATAGATAATCTGTATATCAAAGGCCGCAGAAGGCCGCACTTGATGGCCCGGAAGGCCACAGGTTCTCCACCTCTGGCTTATACCCTCTGCACTACAATTAGGTAAATACATATGACCTAATACAGGTATAGGAAATACCTGGTGAGAACAGGGACATGGGGAAAGGTGTGGGGGGGGGTAAGCTGGGAAGGCCGGGCGATGGAGGGAATGTCAGCATTGTGGTGGAAGGCTGTGGTGGTGCAATAAGAACATAAGAAATAAAGGAGACTGCAAAAGACCATAAGGCCTACACTAGGCAGCTCCGTAT
>NC_134785.1:55881907-55884407 GCF_046742065.1 Oratosquilla oratoria | reverse complement strand
ATCCAATCATGTGGTACTGTTCCCTTTTTTTTTTAATAAACATACAATAAGACTATGAATCACGATAGAGTAAGCCCACAATTACGTCAGTATCATTTGGCACAACAACACATATTGTGCCCAGCTTTGACAGAATCTAAGACATGAATAGGAATGTGAAGATCAGCTTTCTCATAAGAAGAGTAAATGAGGGAGAGGACATAGCTCACCATTTTGTAACAATACTCATTGCCATTTCTTATCTACATTTGTCACACGTCCAACTACTTTTGGGAACTTATGTACCAACAGTATTTTTATAAAGAGTGTCATAAATAATTTTTTCAATCTGTAGTTTGTTGACTTTAGGTATTGGTGTCCCTACTTCAGTAAGACTATTGTAGGTGGAGTCTCTGCATCGGACTCTCGCTGTCCTTAAATGATCGATCACTTTGAATCCCATGAAATCGCAAATACTAGTTTGTGGAACTTTCAGAACTTTTATGTTGATGTCTATGATGAATTATAAGTTTCTTTGATGCATGTAATTATAATCCTCTGGTTTTAAATGACTTTACAACTCTCAAAAACTGGCTTTTTACTGGTTAGGTCATCAAGTATTCAAGGAAAATGGGGAACCCTTCTCCTCAACTAACTGGAACTTTCCAAACATTTACCATGGTGTCTATGATGAATTATTAGTTATTTTAATGAATGTAATCATAATCTTTTGGTTTTAAGTGACTACAACTGTCAAAAACTGTCTTTTTACTGGTTAGGTCATTAAGTATTCAAAGAGAATGGGGAACCCTTCTTCTCAACAAAGTGTATCATAACCTGGATACATGACTTTTCGGTTTGTGGAAGCTGGTGAAATTTCATGGTAAATATAGGATTCATGTGTGTTAGTTTTAACTCCTGTACATTCTCAATGAAGATTTTTGACTTCCATCGTTTCATAATAAATAACATCCCACTTTGCCATATACTGCTCGTGTTTAGTATGGCCAGTTATTCCGTCATTACATTTGGATGACAGGTGGATAGTTTGCTCCAAGTTTTGGTCACCACTCACAGTTGTGAAACTTTCAGGTTTGTCCCTGATGGGGAAATTCCTTTCGGAGAATTTGTCATGGACTGATAGTGTGTGTGAAATAAATCACGCATGTCTTTCAAGTAAATGGAACATTAAATCACTCTGAAAAAAATCATAATTAAATTACAGAAATTACCCCCAAAAATAACAACCATTGGCAAAGGTTAATAGCACAAGTCTTGCATCCAAAATACTGTATAGGCGATGTGCCTTTCTAACCATAACAATTATACAGCGCTTCTGTGATACAAAAGTCACCCCACTACAAATGTAGACATTGTCTGACTTATTCACACAAGTACGAAGCATCTGAAAAAGAAAACAACAAACAATTAGAAGATAAACAGAAAATTTATTCATAAAGTTGTCGTTATAATACAAAGCATGACAGCTTAGCAGAAATACCATTATCATTCAGTAGGAAAATAAAATCTATATGAAATGCCTCTCATGCATATCAATAGCTTGCTCGGTAAATATTTATTACAAGTTTAAAAAGTATTTGACTAGGGAAATCACCTACCTTTCACCTCAAAATGTAAACTTGCACAACACTACCACCTTCTATGACTGCCGGAACAATACTGAAGAACAATAAGACTGTGAGTGGTAAGAAATACACTTCCACAAGAATGTTGGAACCTGTTGTGATACGTAGGGGTATCTAAAAAAGTAGAACTAACAAGAAGATTTAACTATGATATTCATTACAAACAACCTAAAATTAGTTGGATATTGCTACTCTGGTCCCGGAAGCCTTTTGTGTTGTTAACCATTGTTATTATTGTATATTGATAACTATTATAGTAATAATAACATAATATTAATAACCATTATAATAGTAATAACTATTATAATAGTAATGATTATTGTAATAGTAATGATCATTGTAATAGTAATAATTACCATGATAGTAATGCTGATTATAATAACTATGATTAATTATTATGATAGTAATTATTATCGTAATAGCAATTATTATAGTAATAATTGCAATAATAATAATATTAATTATAATAGTATTGATTATAGTAATAGCAATATTGACTATGATTATAATAGTAATATAGTGATAACAATAATATAATAATGAAGATCATAGTTATAACAATAACGGATAATTACGATATCAATAGTAATTATTACAATGATAATTATTATAATAGTGACAATCATAAAAATAATAACAATAATATGGCAGTGCATTTTTTAAGATTTTCTAGATGCTGTTAGTATCGAAGGCCTACATATAATAGGAGGGGGTGAGCTTGGAATTAGAAGTTGTTAGAAGGAAGAGACTGCAATGGAGAAGAAGGAAGAGGAGGAGGTAAGGGCAGGAAGGAGGTAGTAGGTGAGAAAGAGGAGATGGGAATAGTAAGAAATGAAAAGTAGATAAGGCGAATAGGTAACACAGTAGTATACAAA
>NC_134785.1:55864407-55876907 GCF_046742065.1 Oratosquilla oratoria | reverse complement strand
ATTCTTTCGTCGAAGTCTGCAGATTGTGGATGTTTGCTGTCCTCTCAAATGATGTTCGTGAATTGTTGAGAAACACGATGAACCTGTCTGTATGTGTTGATGCACCGGCATTTTCGTTTCTGCAACTTCATCGTTTGCAATGGCGGTTATGTTTGTAGGCTTGACCTTTGTGTTCAGCGCAATGCAAGGTTCTGGAACTATCTTTCGTCTGTTTACGAGTTGGCCTCTTTCGCAAACGGAATTTCAAAACATCTCTCCCCAAACGATACACAACTTCGAGCCACTCAGCATTGTGCCACCACCAGGAACCAGTCACAAGACACTTTTTAAAAACGGAAGCCTAAGCTCCATTTAAAGAAGAATGACGATAGCTTTTGAATATTACTATTTACCATTACTTTTATCTTCCTTAAACCTTCCCGCTCTTTGACACGATGTTGTCTTAAATAATAGAAGCGTTGGTTAGCACCAGCGAAACATAGCCTACTACTGCATATCACGAGAACTACGGGCTAGCGTCAACTACCACGCTGGAAATTTTAATTTGCTTGTTTATTTTTATTGTCTGGATGATGTCTTACATTAGATATAATTTTATATTTCAGATAAACAAGTATTTTAATTAATCACTCGCGAGAGAATGAGATTAAAGATAGTTACATCAATCTTCTATCTATAAAGCCTAACCCTAAATCCATAACCGTTGTGGGCGTTGTTTGTTTACATTCCTTTGTTTTATTAATCTGTCTCTTTATTTCCTTTGTATTTACTTGTTTGTTTAATCACTTATATATCTGTTTATTTTAAATACTTTGGTAAAGAAAAATTAGTATTTACTAAAGAAAATTTTCAGGATTGTGTTTAACTTATGGTATCTTGTTTCTTGAAATCATTCTGCACATGATCCGCTTGTGTAGTGTGCATTGGCTGACCCGAAATTGACCTATGAAATATAAAGAAAATATGCAGATATACATTTCGTTATTATGTATTTTAAAAACAAAATTGTGTTTATGAAAATACAACAGAAAACATATTTGCATAGTTTTGATATACCGTGGGTCAAGTTCATGCAGTTGCACGAGCAGCCTACGCTTTCTGTACGTTTCCTCTTCTTATTCCCTCCCCCTCCTCCTTTTATTCATTTTCATCTTATATATTATAATTACCTCTATTAATTCCTAGAATTTTTTACATAGTCTTTTTTGTCAATAAACAGTTTCCCTTTGGCAGACTTCTACGGTCATTCCAACAAGTTCTTTTCTCTCGTCTCTCTACCTTCTATCTACTCAATCACTTGTCATCACGGGCGTCCAATCAATTACACATCGTTTCTGGCCTGCCCAATTCCACTTCCACTCCTTTATCGCCTCCACAATTTCTTCTACACTTGGCCTTGTTTCCATCGTGTTCGTCAATTCCCAAAACCCCCGCAACTCTACCACATAAATGAGATAAAAATGATTGCTTTTGGAAAACATCAAATGGGATATCGTGGGAGTGAGTGAGCTCTAAAGAGAGGAGGGAAAGCTAATGCAGCTACAAGACACTTGTACACTTCTTACACACACACACACACACACACACACACACACACACACACACACACACACACACACACACACACACACACACACACACACACCCCTCTCATGGCGCTGTGGTTAGAGCTCTGGCCTGCCACTACGGAGGTCCGGGTTCGACCCTCGCCCGGGGCTGAAATAATATCAGTATCGCAGCGCTGAGGGGTGTTACTCCAACTCTCGTGGGCGGGGAGTTGGGTGTGTGTGTGTGTGTGTGCAAGGTCATAGCATTACCCATAGATCGGACCTACGAGCTCTGAGCTCTCTTCCAGGAGGGAAATAG
This sequence comes from Oratosquilla oratoria, assembly GCF_046742065.1. Taxonomy (NCBI): domain Eukaryota; kingdom Metazoa; phylum Arthropoda; class Malacostraca; order Stomatopoda; family Squillidae; genus Oratosquilla; species Oratosquilla oratoria. Next base: position 55,875,041 of record NC_134785.1, on the reverse strand, counting down.
CTGTCGATCACGAGTCCAACACGTGATCCAAAGACCAAGTGAATACACACAGGCGGATTGGTAAGGCACTGGCCTCACAAGCCGGAGAACCGGGGTTCGATTCCCCGGCCGGGCGGAGTCAAGTTGGGTTTGTCTCCTTTCACGTGTAGCCCCTGTTCACCTAGCAGCGAGTAGGTACGGGACGTTAGTCAAGGAGTTGTGACCTTGCATTCCCGGTGTGTGGAGTGTGAGTGGTCTCAGACCTACCCAGAGATCTGCTAATAATGAGCTCTGAGCTCACTGCCGTAGGGTGGTGTCTGGCTGTCTCGACAGAGACTGCAGCAGATCCGAGGTGAATACACACACACACACACACACACACACACACACACACACACACACGACTCGGTGGCGCGGTTGGTAGAGTCCCAGACTGTCACTACGGCGGCCCGGGTTCGAATCCTGCCCAGGGCTGAAATAATTTCAGTATCGCTGCGCTTCGAGTCGTTACTCCAACTCTTGTGGGCGGGGAGTTGGGTGTGTGTGAGCGTTGTAAGGTCACCCATAAATCGGTCATACGATCTCTGAGCTCTCTTCCGGGAGGGAAACAGCTGTCGATCACGAGTCCAGCACGTGATCCAAAAGACCAAGGTGAATACACACACACACACACACACACACACACACACACACACACACACACACACACACACACACATATATATATATATATATATATATATATGTATATATATATACTCACCCCCGATTTGATAATTGTGGAAGAAGCATATCTGAATTAAGAAATTAGAACGAAAGGGCTAATTAGAAAAGACCACACAATGATATATGACCCCCCACCAACACACACACACACACACACACACACACACACACACACACACACACACACACACACACACACACACACACACACACACACACACACACACACACACACCTAAGGCAAGAGCTTGAAATAAAAAATAAATAAATGTTGTTGAACATAATTCCCTCCCTAAAAGATCAACAAAGTAACAGCATAGTCCTTGTGGTAGACTTTCATTGCAAAGAGATCAATTGGGGGGAATGTAAAGCAAGTGGCAAAGCAGACTCCTGGGGTATTTCTTTATGTAATTGTCAGTTGCCGAGAAGTCTATCAAAAGAGACATCATTTGAAGATTAAATCTGTATCAGTGCGACGTTCCATTTGTTAGAGCTTTATCAAATGCATGGATTATGGACTGCCTAGGACAGCCCATCCGCTTTTGCGGGATTGGTTTTTCTGGAAGGGGAGGAGTAGTCTGTAGGAAAATGAAATGATAGGCTTGAATAAAAGGGGGCTATTGATACTAAGCACTTTTAGGGATATTTATTAGGGCTTGTGTCGTGGCTCAGTAGATAAGTGGAAGGAGACTTCGACATCGAGGTTGCATCGACATCAATTAAAAACAGGGGAAATGGTTTGAGACATAGTTGTAGAGAAATGAATAAACACAGACATTTCTTAGTGAGAGTTAAACAGAACCTGATGTAGTATGAGAAAAGGTTAAAAGTGAAGGGAATTTCAGTTGAAGAAAATGTGTGTTAGTGCAACTGGGCATGATTTTTTGTTCTTGTAAAGTGGCAGGGCAGTGGACGAGATGCAGGGATGACCCGTCATCCAGAAGGTGCCAAGATAAGAGGGAGGGAAGAGGGTAGACGGGAGTGGAGTATGTAGGGGATGGAATGGGTGGGAGTGGTTTCTATGCCTTTGTCTTTTGGCTACCTCCCTTGTAAGAGGGAAAAAAGCCTTTGGTATATGTATATATGTGAAGTGTGTGTATATTTCCTACGATGTGTGAGTCGAATTCACTTTCCGCGTGTAATAGTGAATATAATAAGCGATATTCACATAGTTACACACGCTTTCTCGTGTATACCGCACGGAGGAGAGACGCAACTAACAAATAGTTTGTGCGGGGAGGTCTGCGTGTAATGTGTCGGATCAGGTGTTTGCGTTTGGTGTGCAGTCTCTAGTTTATGTTTGTGTTGGTTGAGTGGACGGATATTGGCCGTTAAGTGTAGAGACACAGAGGTTCCGAAGTCGCTCCATCGCGAACCCGTGAAGAATCGGTCTGAGGTCTTCTGAATCTCCTGATGGTTGTCGTCGTACACGACTACGAATAAGGACATCGGGAGAACAGGGGAAGGTCCCTGGAGCCCAGGGATTGTTAAGGAGGATGAGGAGTATCCGTGTGCAGGGGGATATTTGTTATCCGCCTATGGATAAATGCGTAAGCGGAAGAAATAAGGTGATGGGGACATTCGCCAACTCTTGATGGACATAATCATGAGTGAGGGAATAAGGTGCGGAGGGTAACTAGAAATAACTGGTTGGTAAGATGAATCGTGTGGTTGTTTCGCTTTGTTGTCTACAACTTTTCATGATCTTCGTTGCATTTTCTTGTATTGATCAATAAGGAAAACCGGGAATTTTAGGTTCTTAAAAGGCCTACTTGATGTAGCAGCAATCTTCCCCTTGATATTCCTCATTGCATATCCTGAGTGCCCGAACAAGCGGAAGGTCGCGCTAATAAAAGCTCTGTACTCACGTGATGTTCCTATTGGTATTAATATCTTGTTGCATATGGCAATGGAGACCACAGTGACTCAATGGATAACAAGGGTTAACTCACTTACGAGAATATAACATAACCACGAAGTTGGTCTAGCTACTTACCAAAGAGCCACACACACACACACACACACACACACACACACACACACACACACACACACACACACACACACACACACACACACACACACACACACACACACACACACATATATATATATATATATATATATATATATATATATATATATATATCACTCTATAGGCAACAACTTTTACCTGCATCCATAGAATCAACCTCAGTCTTGTGTAGATTACGAAAAGGCTTATATCTAATCGAACAAACTAAAATAGGCAATATTCAAATTACCTTTCCGGAGCAGCCTTTTGCGGGCATTTTATTTTTGTAAATATATATTTTTTCGTTCTTCGAAAAAATATTTAATTCTCACTTGCCCGAACAATCGACACTAAAAGAAATAAAACTAGATACTTTGTTTCTTCGGTCGTGGCGGATTACAATACGACAGTTTCATGCGTCGGTTGATAGCAGATGCGTAGAGAGTATATCAGTAAATTGTCGGGATATATTTTTTTCTCTATCTGTACGCATAAAGCGGAATTTAACTTTGAACCCTCTTAACAGGTGGTACTTCTCCTAAGACAGGACGATTTTATACGATTTAGTTGTTAACATAGATTAAGCGCGGTGACGTTCACTACCGGAGTGCCTGTGAAGTGACGTCAGCGACCGTGGAACGCTATCCACTTCTTTCTTCAGCCGAACGCGTTACATTACATTAAATACTTTATATTGGTCAATGACAGACGATACGATTCCTGTGAGAAATTGTCACCGTATTAGTAGTCAGGTTAAAAACCGTTTCTGTTTACCTTCTGATAACAGTGAAGCACTTAAATGATGTTGTTCTGCCCAACAACAAACTTTTTATTTAGAATCTACAAATCTTCCTCTCCCCTGGGGAATAAGAACCCTGAAGGACCTTTGTCTCGCCGATGAGAAAGGCCATGTTTCTCCTACCCTGTCCTCATGTTTAGTCTACTTCGACAAAGCCGAGATTGTGTGTTTGAAAACAAAAAAGCAGCGACGACCTCCCCTTCCTTCGTTTGCGACACAACCGACTTTGCTTCTGCAACACGTCGCGGTCACTACGACAGCTCACGTCATCATCGTTTCCTTAGGTTTCTGAGGCCTTTGGTTTGATTGAGTTGGGTTGACTTTGAGTTAGGTTAGATTAGGTTGGAGGGTGAGGTACACCGGTGGAAAAGGTAGACAGAAAGAGATATAAGGCAGGTGGGAGAGAGAGTAGAAAAATATGACAGGAGAAAGTGTGAGAGAAAGAAAGATGTGTCGGGTGGGGTGGGGGATGATTGAGAGAGGAGTGACAGAGAGAGAAATATGGCGGATGTAAGGGATAGGAAGACAGAGAGAGAAATATGGCGGATGTAAGGGATAGGAAGACAGTGAGAGAAATATGGCGGATGTAAGGGATAGGAAGACAGTGAGAGAAATATGGCGGATGTAAGGGATAGAAAGATACATGACGGGAGTGAGGGAGAGAGATATGGCGGGGAAGCGAGAGAGATGTGGCGGGAGAGAGATGTGGCGGGAGGGGGGGGAGGATGGAGCGATAGAAGACAGAAACATGGCAGTGGGGGCGATATATATATATATATATATATATATATATATATATATATATATATATATTATATATATATACACATATATTCAAAATAACCGCAGGAGAAGGGAAACTTGTAGACAGTAAGAGCTTTCGTATATTACATCTTCAGACTAAATGAAAGATACAGAGAAGTTTAAATATAAGTATCAGGTAGCAACCATAGGGGGGAGGGGGAGACAATACAATGCGAAAGAGAGACCTGCCTGACCTCCATCGACCTGACCAGCACAAAATGGTTCAATCTGGCGGAAAGATCTTGGTCACTGTTTGGGTTACCAATTTATCACATTTAAAATGTCCATAGCTTAAGTTTATATTTTGATCAAAAGAGCCCGAATCTTGCTTAATGGGATATCTTATGTAAACATATCCCATACATGGATACTGGAAGTCCAGATTCAGTCCATCCATTGTACATTGCAGATATAGGAGAAAATAAGTATTATTGTTTAGGTTAGTGGCAACAGGCATCTTGTCCTTTGTAAATAGAATTTGGCAACCCCCGAGTTCTGCTCGGAGGCTGCTTCGTACTTGTAGACAGAGAAGATGGAGACACTAAAGCGAACGTAACTTCACCTCGTTTGTCTCACTCAAACCAATGTAGATACCAAGCTACAAATCTACAGTTATTATTACTATTATTATTATTATTTTATTAACAATAATAATATTATCATTCTTATCATTGTTATTACCACTGTCATTATTGTTATTATATTATTATTAGCTGTATCTTGCTACATTGCTTCTGACCTAGGGCAGTGGACGAGGTGCAGAGGTGACCCGTCATCCAGGAGGAGCCAAGAAAAGAGGGAGGGAGGGGTGGTGAATGGGAGTGGATTATGTGGGGATGAAATTGGTGGGAGTGGATTTATGCCTTTGACTTTGGCTACCTCCCTTGTAAGGGGGAAAAGCCGTTGGTATATGTACTATTATTTTACTGTCATGATTATTATTAGCATTATCATCATTATCATTATTAATTTTTTTGTCATAATCATTATTATTATTATTATTATTATTATTATTATTATCATTATTATTATTATTATTATTATTATTATTATTATTAATATCATTATCATCATCATTGTTACCATCATCATTATTACAGTATTATCAACATCATTACCGTAATTATCATAGTTTTTACTGTGTTGGCGGCTTAATCGAAAGCGTAATGAACTCGCATTCGCTTAGTTGTGGGTTCGAATCCCAGCAGTGGCCGTCCAAGCGCATAGTGCAAAGATAACGACTTCGGTCAGCGCTACGTGTCCGCTGGCACTGGTTCCTCACTTTTTTTTTTTTTATAATTTTTATCATTATCTTCATTATCATGATTGTCATTATTGTCAACATTATAATTATTTTGTGTGCGTTTGTTCTTAACCAAGTATGGGTGCGCACATTTAGTTGTACTGTTGATGTGCAAGAGTTCATCCCCAAAGCCTTCCACAAATCCATGTTGTGGGAAATGCAAGGTTAGCAAGAAGGGGAGTCTTGCTATGTTGCAAGCATGTGGACCACATGCGTGGTGGGTGATGGTTAGTAATGGTTACACTCCCTCTCACTTCCAGGTTGTCTCGCCCTCTGCTTCCTGTTCGTAAGGGCTCAAATAGCACAGACTACTACGGCGGCACCTGAGGCGCACCCCCAGCAGGAAGGTGATGCCACAGCATCTTCAGGCACGGGAGGTGTGGTTTCTGGCGTCGATGCAGAGCCTGGGGATCCGACACAGGGATCTCCGGGGACATCACACCCGCTCGCAACTTCGACCACCACCCCATCAGTTCAAAGGGTGCCAGAAACGACGCCCAGTCCTCCTTCGCATGAGGATGGACAGGAAGCTTTCGAGAGTTCTGGAGAGGCTACCTTGGATGGTCTTCCTGCCCAAGATGATAACGAAACTGCTGCAGCAGGAGAGGACCTGACTGCATCCTCTATTCCTCCTCCTGGGCATTCAACCCCTCAAGCTCAGATCACCGGGACTTCGGCAACGACTCCTACAGGACTCTCGTCCTTTTCCACTACAGGAATCCCCGAGCACCAGCAGGTTACTCCTGCGCCTTCTACAGGAGAGGGAGCAGGGACCTCGGAGTTGTTCTCGTCCACCGGAGGACCTGCCACTACCACTCAAGGTCAGACCTCTCATATTGTCTTTATATTTCCCACTCCCAATGCATTATCACACACACACACACACACACACACACACACACACACACACACACACACACACACACACACACACACACACACACACACACACACACACACACACACACACACACACACACACAGACCTACCCAGAGATCGGCAAATAATGAGCTCTGTGCTCACTGCCGTAGGGTGGTGTCTGGCTGTCTCGACAGAGACTGCAGCAGATCCGAGGTGAATACACACACACCGACATTTGTAGACTTAATCAACAACTAGAATTAACACTGTTGTACTACACACCTATTACTTAGCCTGCTGTTTTTGTCTAGTTTTTGAGTGCTTGTAAGAACGTCTTCTCACTGCCATAGTTTTATATTGTTTTAATCTTGTAGGATATACATTTTCAGCAGAAATGCTGCTATACACAAAACCGTTGATTATTATTATTATTATTATTATTATTATTATCATTATTATTATTATTATTATTATTATTATTATTATTACACACACACACACACACGCACACACACACACACACACACACATACACACATACATCGATGGCGCAGTGGTAGAATCCCCGGCCGCCACAGATTCCACTCCTTCTAGTTCAACACCCACATGATCATTCACATCTCTCGTACAGATCAAGTTTTCACCACAATGATCTGTTTCCACCACCTCTTGTATCTGCGAGTAGAATTCTTCCTTTTCAGCGACGGTTCTACCTTGCTGTGGCGCATAGACTTGAATCAAGCTAAGCTTTTTCTTCTTATTATTATTATTTCTTTTTCTTTCTTCATCTCAAATTTTCCTCTTCTCGTTCCTTTTATCATTCTTCTACTCATTCTTCTTCTTCACCTTCATCTTGTCATTCTTCTTCTCATTCTATTCTTCTTTTCTTCTTCCTCTTTCTCTTCTTCCATCTCCTTCTCTTAATTCCTTCTCCCACTCACTTTTCCTTTTCTTTCTCCAATTTCCATAATTTCTTCCGTCTTCCAGAAGATTCGGGCGCAGAATCCCAACACAGCACCATTGCTCCAGAACACGGTCCGACGTCCGACAACCAGCCTGCCGCCACGTCAGCGTCTTACTACAGCACAGAAACGCCCTCATCACAACAGGAGACGACGACCGTTACTATGAGTACTGTGGGTGCCAGCGAGGTGGTCCAAGGTGCTAATATAACACAGGTAACACGACCTTCTAAACCCTGGGGAGGGGGGTGCTTTAGATGAATAGATTCGTATGACGGTAGTGAGGGATAGTGTAAAAGGAGGGGGATGGTTTTGAACACATTAATCGAGCTTTGTTCCCATGAACAATCAAATGCACTTGGGGCGTGGGTGGGGGATGGGGGGTGAGGAAGTATGTATGAGAAAAATTAGACGCAGCCCGAAGGGATTTTCTCCCCGTCTTCTCCTTTTCTACAAGGGGGGGACGGAGAGGGGGGTCGCCGAATTTATGAAGCGGCCTTGCTGTGGATGTGCTGTGTCTTGTGACACTGCTTCTGACCCAGGGCAGTGGACAGGATGCAGGGATGACCCGTCATCCAGGAGGTGCCAAGATAAGAGGGAGGGTAGAGGGGAGTGGAATATATAGGAAATGGAACGGGTGGGAGTGGTTTCTATGCCTTTTTCTTTTTAGCTACCCCCCGTGTTGGGGGAAAAAGCCTTTGTTATATGTATGTAGGTACTTGAGCAGACAGCCGACAAGGATGGGTTGTATCGAATGAGATATTAGCACAATCACTGAGAGAAATATAATCCTGTGGTGAACAGATTTACATTTATCAACCACAATTCACTTTAATTCTAAGCTATCAACGTCTAAGAACTCGAGGAGACATGCATGCAGAGATTGATAAGTACCAATTTCTGCATGTATGCCTCCTCAAATTCCTTGACGTTGATGGCTAAGAATTAATGTGAAATATATATATATACATTTATATATATATATATATATATATATATATATATATATATATATATATATATATCTTACAAGTCTTCTACTCTGAAATAAGAATAATGATATTATTCTTATTTCAGAGAAAACAGAAGAATTGCAAGATATGCTGAGTGATCTGAACAATGATAGTCTCAAAGTAGGTTTAAAAACGAATAAGATCAACACGAAATTTCAAAGAGATTATAATAGATGGTGAGAGTCTTGAAGAAGTTGAAGAGTATAATTATTTAGGGCAGATGGTGAAAGTGACAAAAGATCATGATAATGTAATAAAAAGACGTATTACAATTGGGTGGGAAGTGTTTGGTAAGTATAATAAAATCCTGAGAGGCTGTCTACCTTTATGTTTGAAACGTAAAGTTTTACAATCAATGCATTCTGCCAGTAATAATCTACGGATGTGAGACTTGGGAACTGATGAAGGCGATGGAAACAAAGCTAAGGACTGCACAGAGGAAAATAGAGAGATCAATGATGGGAATAACGCTGAGAGACCGAAAGAGAGCCAATTGAGTGAGAGAGCAGACTAGAGTGAAAGATATTGTGGAGGCGGTGAAAGAGAGGAAGTGGAATAGGACAGGTAAGTTAGTGCAAACGACTGATGAGCGATGGAGCAAGTGTGTTACTGAGTGTACGCCGCGAGATGGGAAGCGTGGAAGAGGGAGACCAGACAGGAGGTGGAGAGACAAGATTGAGAAGTTTGCAGGAGTGACGTGGCAGAGGTTGGCGCGGTGGTGTGAATATGGAATGCTATGAAGGAAGCCTTTGTTCAGCAGTGGATTCAGGATTGCTGATTTGATTGATTGATTGTTATATATACATACATACATATATATATATATATATATATATATATACATATATATATATATATATATTTATATATATACATATATAATATGTAATATATATATATATATATATATATATAAACACACATAATATTATATATATATATATATATATATATATATATATATATATTTACTTGAATTCTAAGCCATCTACGTCGAGGAATTCGAGTAGGCATACATGCAAAAAAAAATTATTTATAAATTTCTGCATATATGTCTCCTCGAGTTCTTAGACGTTGATAGCTTAGAATGAAAGTGAATTGTGGTTGATAAATGTATATCTGTTCACTGGGACCCATTGAGTGCTGCATATATATATATATATATATATATATATATATATATATATATGTATATGCATACATATATATATATATATGTATATATATGTATATATATATGTATATATATATATATATATATATATATATATATATATATGATGTATAAATGTGTGTATATTCATATACATGCGTTCCCTCTACGGACGCATATAGTACTGTAATCCTCCTTTTATATGTACTTTGCACTGGATGTAACATATATCAATACATACATAAAAAGATATGCACAGTAACATTACAATTTTAGCTTGTCTACCGCCTGTCGATTTTACTCTCTATTTAAGGAAAGCCACAGAACTAAAAGGGTAGATTAGCCAACCTCAGTTCGATGATACCCTGCTGCAAAGACCCAGTTTCACCTCATATATGTGTATGTATGTATGTGTGTATATATGTATATTTGTGTGTATGTATGTATCATACTAACATGTAACAAAAATTAATAAAAAAAAAAATCCTTAAAGGGAGAGCAACTCCCCATAAGCTTTGCTTCTCGCTCTCCCTTTTCAACAACTAATTTTGTAAAAATTTTGTATATATGTATGTATAAATTGTATTTTATATTGTTGAATAAACCTTAACTAACTAACTAACTAACTCATTCTTTAGGTTGTCTGCCATTGGAGCGCAGCGGAGCTGGCGTACTGCCTTGCTGTCTTGGCCGTACTCAGTCTGATCCAGATGTCGCTACTGACGCTGTGCGTGTACCGCGTGGTTTCCAGGAGTCACACATGGGAACCACCGCCCATCCACTACTCTAAGGTGCGTCTTGCGACATTCCGTAGTTCAGAACTTGAAGCCTACCTTTTGTCCTTTCACGTCGACTATAGAATACAATTTTCTAACTTTTTTTCCCCCTACACTTTGGCCTCCTTCGCTTCTTCCTACTCCCTCTATACCTTTTCTTACTTCTTCCCCTACTCCGTAGCCACTTTCACCTCATCATATATATATATATATATATATATATATATATATATATATATATAT
>NC_134785.1:55851907-55859407 GCF_046742065.1 Oratosquilla oratoria | reverse complement strand
TCAGACATCCTCGGGGAATAGACGAAAGCGCTTGGTCATCAATTTATCTTTTTCCTTGGTGGTTTTTCCGCATATTTAGAATCACGAGTTTATGTGATTTCTAATTATATATATATATATATATATATATATATATATATATATATATATATATATATATATATAATAACGTAGTGTTGTAGCACCTGAGTAATATAAAACATAAACCCACTCTCGGAGAAAAATAAGCTGAGATACAGAGTAAACTGTATATTTCAACCACTGACTGTGGTCTTCTTCAGCAGATGCTTACATAGAGTAGGAAACAAGAAGGGAATATTCAGAGGGAAATTACAACAAAAAGGAACTAAGGAAACCTCAAGTAACATGCCCTTGATGAGGTCGGACATTTTGTCCCTTAGAGATTTTATTTGTTTACTGCAAAGCTAATGATAGAATCTGGTGACCATTGACCTTTTGATGTGTTAAAATTTGGAAAATGTTTGATGAATGAAGATTCAATCATTTTTCTTTTGAAACCACAATGTGATTTGTACGCTATGGCTGCTTTCTTCCAATCTATTCGGTGCTCTGACAGACTCGAATAGAGGAATACAGCTGAATTTTCTTGGCCATATTTTACAGAAGTTTTATGTTCATTCATCCTTGTGGGTAGTTCATGTCTCGTTTATCCCCAGTACACTTGGTCACAATCAAAACATGGCAATTTATATACTCCGGGGTTGTTATTCTCAGGAGTTCTGTGATGGACATTTACCACTTTTCTAAAATTACTATTATGGTAACTAAATGTGATTTTGATTTGTTTGCTAGGTAATAATTCTAAAACGGCATGGATGGAATAATTATTTGGAAGTTTAATACTTTATCTGTCCCAGCAAATTTTGCGTGGGAGTTTGAGGGTTCATAATAACTGACTTTGGTTTTATTGAGGGTTTTTGTCAAAAACCAGTCTAAGTAACCTACTCCTAGTAACCGAGTAAGTACTAATTCAATTTCAGTGTTAAGAAATTCCGGGCTACAGATTCTGAGTGCTCCTAAATAAAGCCCCAAAGCAACACTGTATTTTATGTTATCTGAGTGATTACTTAAAAGTGTAAATAACTGCTCGTATGAATAAGCTTTATGTAAATCGAAAAGGACAAATGGTCCGGACATCTGATCACTAATATGTGTAGGAAAGGTAATCTTCCTTTAATTTCCCATTCTACTTTAAATTTAATGTTATGTGCTAAGTTATTGAGCTTGTCAAGAAATAAACATGGAAAGGGCCCATTTGTCATCCCAGATAGTAAATAAATCATCGACATATTTGAACCGGCTGGCTTGTTAAATGCACTCAAAGTTTAGTAACTGTAAATTAGTTAATATCATTCGTATTCATTACTGTAAGTTGTTAGATATTATAAACAGGATTAGGTTATTTACATGCATAGATGTATTTAGGCTAAATTTATTTACTGGTGCTAAGGACGTCGTTTCAGGTCGGGGTGAGTTCCTTTCTTATCTACTACACTATTTCCACTTTCCGTCAAATTATATTTTTCTAAAATTTCTAGCCCACATAAAAATAATTCTTACTTTTAATCATGTTTAAAATCACAAATTATACCATGATAAAAATCAGGCTTACTTCTGCCAACTCTCCCATAAGCCCTTGGAACAAACCTAAGCTTGACTCGAGATGGACTGTTCGGTTTTTGTGCATTTTTGTAAATATGTAGTCTTGCCTCTCTATACCCTGTGCTCTCCCAAGAAGTCTGTTCAAGGTGTGGCATATGTCGTGCTAAATCAACTTTTGTACATCTCCCATTTCTCATCTATGTGCTATTTTAAATAGTTTATATATATATATATATATACATATATATATACATATATATATATATATATATATATACATATATATATATATATATGTATGTATGTATGTATGTATATATATGTATGTGTGTATGTATATTCAGTTTGTAATAAAGGAACCTGTATAGTACAATTAGTATCACTTTTTAGAATTATAAAAGCGATGACTCACCCCATCCCACGTGCCTCACCTCTCATCGGCGTGGCAACACGGGGAAATGCGCTCCGACGTTTCAGAATTTATTCAAATCATTGTTATAATCCTAAGAAATGATACTCATTGTAGTATATAACTTCATTTACTATATACAGAATAAAAATATGTATATATACCAAATGACACATGGGAAATAAGAGAGAGGCGTGTAAATAAGGTTGATTTGGCAGAATGGCTAGTTGTAAATAACGACTGCTTGGAGTGCATAGACTATAGATCTGCAGACGCTTCCCAGTCACAAGAAAGTATCACTCCAATTTCCACGGGGTCTTTAGATTGTAGGTTTTCTATAAGTACGCGATACCCTTTCCATTACAATTCTAAAATCAAGCAAAACATTATTCAATAGAAAATAAAAGAAGTTGATTTTCAGTTTGTTTTGTTTGCCTTGAATGCTTATAACAACGAGTCGTTTCGAATTAGACCATAAAGTTGTAAGCATGCGTATACTCAAAACGACCCTTTCCTGAACCTGACGAAAGGTACCTTTTATACAACTTGAATACCGATACATTTTTTTTCAAAGGCACCTTACTCCTCAGAGGCGCCTTTTGACAAGCCAGCCAATCACAATGGCCGTAAGTAACTAAGCTTCGGAAATTAAAGCCAATGACAAAGCAGCCGGAAGCAAATATGAATCACGACGGATGTTTAAGTACTAGATCGTGCAGACGATAGTGACAGAGATAATTATTACCTAGAATAGATAAATTAATGAACAGATAATTGAATAAAGAGATACTATCTTGCCTTCATGTGCAACAGTGTTCTAAGGTGGCAATTAAAAACACCTACTTTGATAATAACATGCATTAATTCACAATTTGATAAATTCACACGAGAGACAAAGGAGGCATGTTCACACCTTGCAGGCTTCAGCCTTCAAGCAAGACTAAAGCCAACCCCTGGATTGGCGGGAAAATGTCGTGGGTCGGGACGAACGCTGGGTTCTCCCAACATACTCGTACATCAGCTGCGGGAAGCCATACCCGTCTACGCCTCTCTCTACGAGGTGATCAAGCGTTGGGCATGGCTGTTGCGGGAACGGGAATGAGCCTCATCCCGCTCTGGGTGCAATGCAGCCGTTTGGCACGACCATACAGCCCACACCCCAGAACCCCTAACACCCGGCTAACGCACCCCGATCCAAAACCCCAGCGACAGGCGTTGCGCTCAGACGGTACTTGGTGCGGCTAGAGCAGGGGTTCTTAACATTTTTTCTCCAATTCCCCACTTTTTAGTGAGCCAATTCTCCATTTCCCACCACAGCATCGGTCTTTGACAAATTCGATTTTAACCCATGCAGTGTTGACATTTCTAACACCAGAAACAAACAAAAACAAACAAAAACACATCGATTAAAAAAAAAAAAAAAAAAAAAAAAAGACAGTGGTTTTTCTGTCCGACCGGTCATTCCCCACTTGGCAACTCCGCCATTCCCCACCAGTGGGGAATTCCCCACAGGTTAAGAACCACTGGGCTAGAGGGTAGCGGGCGCGAATCTCTCCAGAACCGACGTCACCTACGCACCTTCTCGCGCGATCCGTGAGCCCAGGCGCCTTGCAACGGAACAGCCGGGATGATTTGGACACATGGAAAGAATAAATGAAGAAAGATTAGCAAAAGAGGTGTAGAAGGCAGAGGTGGAGGAAGTGAACATGAGGGGGCGACCAAGAATGAGATGGATGAATGGGGTTAAAAGGCATTGGGAAAGTGGGGAATGTCTGTTGAGGAAGGACGGGAGAGGACAGAAGATAAGGGTGAATGGAGAAGGGTTGTGTATGGATGATGCTGTGATGCATGGAAGGGAGTGGGTGGGGGTGAGGGAGTATGTGTGAATGGTATTTTGATGCAGCACGAATGAATTCCTCCCCGTTTTCTTTTTTCCTGCATGATGGGACGGAGAGGAGGTCGCCGATTAAATGAAGCGGCTTTGCTGTGGATTTGCTGTGCCTTGCTACATTGCCTCTGGTCCAGGGCAGTGGGAGAGATGCAGGGATGACCCGTCATCCAGGAGGAGCCAAGATAATGGTCGCCAAATTTCAGTTTTTAACTCTTTTTTTTTTTCTAAAACGGTTAGTTGGATGAAAATGACTATTAAGTACATCATTATAGCTCATACAATTCTCTACAAAAATAATATATGCATTTTTACTCTACAAGTGATAGTAACGACTCGCAGCGCAGCGGTACTGATATTATTTCAGCCCTGGGCAGGATTCAAACCCAGACTTCCGTAGTGGCAGCCGGGAACTCTACCTACGGCGCCATCAAGTCGTGTGTGTGTGTGTGTGTGTGTGTGTGTGTGTGTGTGTGTGTGTGTGTGTGTGTGTGTGTGTAATTCACCATGGTCTTAGGTCACGTGTTGTACTCGTGTGTGTGTGTGTGTGTGTGTGTGTGTGTGTGTGTGTGTCTGTGTGTGTGTGTGTGTGTGTGTGCATGTGATTCACCATCATGGTCTTGGATCACGTGTCGGACTCGTGATCGACAGTTATTAACCTCCCGGATGAGAGCTCAAAGCTCGTATGACCGATCTATAAGTAATAATGTGACCTTACGCGCACCCAACTCCCCGCCCACGACAGTTGGAGTAACAACCCGCAGCTCAGCGATACTGAAATTATATCAGTCTTGGGCGGGATTCGAGCCCGGACCTCCGTAAAGTCAGCCGGGAACTCTACCAACCGCGCCATCAAGTTGCATGTGTGTGTGTGTGTATTCACCTCGGATCTGCTGCAGTCTCTGTCGAGACAGCCAGACACCACCCTACGGCAGTGAGCTCAGACCTCATTATTTGCCGATCTCTGGGTAGGTCTGAGACCACTCACACACCACACACCGGGACAGCAAGGTCACAACTCCTTGACTAACGTCCCGTACCTACTCACTGATAGGTGAACAGGGGTTACACGTGAAAGGACACAAACCCAACTTATCTCCGCCCGGCCGGGGAATTAAACCCCGATTCTCTGGCTTGTGAGGCCAGTGCTTTACCAATCCGCCACCGAGCCGTGTAATCCGCTACCGAGCAGTGTGTGTGTATTCACCTCGGATGTGCTGCAGTCTCTGTCGAGACAGCCAGACACCACCCTACGGCAGTGAGCTCAGACCTCATTATTTGCCGATCTCTGGGTAGGTCTGAGACCACTCACACACCACACACCGGGACAGCAAGGTCACAACTCCTTGACTAACGTCCCGTACCTACTCACTGCAAGGTGAACAGGGGTTACACGTGAAAGGAGACAAACCTGTGAGGCCAGTGCATTACCAATCCGCCACCGAGCCGTGTGTGTGTGTGTGTGTGTGTACGAGTGCACATGTGTATCCTTAAATTTGTACAACTAATAATCCATACTCTGCCACACAATTGTGAAGAATTTCCCAGTTTCTTTGGAGTGGGTTCAAACTCTTTGCAGATTTATTATAACTTAATATAAAAATCAGCCTTTGATATAGGTAATGAATGGAGATCCTTCCTTTTCATGAAGATGAACTGAGTTCTTCAGAAAACCCCACCGAGTTTTGGTGCTCAGTGAAGAAAATTAAGATTAAGGACGAAACATGTTTGTTTACAAACTATGCAAATTTCATGTTAAGTCTGATAGTCTTTCCACACTCTTCTGCTGTAATGGAGAGAATATTTTCCAAGTTAAACTGGTCAAGACTGATATAAGAAATCGACTAAACAGAGTTTGTAAGTGGTCTCGTACTAAGAAAGTGAAAAATGGGTGTTATTAAATACTCTGAATAGCGTCCAGGCATCAATATGATAAATTCTCCTCAAGCTGTGTTAAGGGAGAAGAAAACATGAATAAGACAATTATCTAGAGCAGGAACAAATTTGTTTGCATAATATAGTCTTTATTTATCTTACGGTCAAAATAAATTACATCCATGTATAAACCTGTGTTTCTGTATTCCTGTTGCCGGTCTGTGAGGTAGGCATGTTTTGACCGCGTCGGCTGGAGGAATTGTGTGGGATCAGGAAGAAAACATAAATAAGACAATTGTCTAGAGCAGGACAATTTTTTTTTTTTTTTTTTTTTTTTTTTAATTGTGTAGTTTTTATTTTTCTTACGGTCAAAATAAATTGCACCCATATATAGAACCTATGTTTCTGTATCTGTATTCCTGTTGCCGGTTTGTCCAAAGACTATATAGGAAAGATGGGAAAGCTCACGGGGAGCCGCATCGTCTACATACATTTTACTGTGTGGCTCTCTCACTAGATGGCGTGTACGCCAATCACCAGTTTTAACTGCATCGTCTGTTTGTTTACAATTAAGCGGGACATTCAATCATGGAGTGTGGGCGGAACTATCACCCATGTGTGGTGTGCAAAAAGAAAAAAATGCCTTTCCCCATCTAATACTTCAAGTTTTTCCTAAAGATAGAGAAAGGTAAGAGATTCAACATACACAATACATGGAAACTTTAACAGAAAATGGAGGAATGAAATAGAACATAGTAAAATCTTCTTTATCTTTATGTCAGACTCAGTGCAGTGTCACTTAGCTTGGAAATGAAAATTATAGATGAATACCTTACAAATATCTAGAAATATGAATTGATCATGTCAAATTCATACCATATCTTTATGGCAGTCCCAGGCAGGCACAGCAACTTTGATATAGTTATGTCATGTTCTTAGCTTATGTGGTAAAGTTATAAACTTTTACCTTAATTTTGAATAAATGGCCAAATACACAGCAAAAAAAAGTTGAATCGCATGTATGTTTCTTCTTTTTTTTTTGGTAGGTTGTGACTGCTTCTTTGGTAGTTTTAAAATTTAACGGTTTTTGTTGAATGATTTCTCTGTGTTATGCTTGTTCTTTTACGGTCTCACTAAACGTCGACCAACGCCGACCAAAGCCGACCAAACCCAAATAATGACGGCTTTTGCTCAAATGCATAATTTTATATAGAAATTAGCATGTGGTTGCATTATTTGACCAATTTTCTTTTTAAATGTGTGATTTTCATGTAATTTGATCAAAGAGAAGTTACGTTTTTATCGTCTGCAAAATTACCTAAGTCGACCAACGCCGACCAAACCCAAACAATGACGGCTTTTGCTCAAATGCATAATTTCATATAAAAAACTAGCATATGGTTGCATTATTTTACCTATTTTCTCTAAAATGTGTGATTTCCATGTAATTTGATCAAAGAAGTTATGTTTTTATCCTCTGCAAAATTACTTTATGTATGATTGCAAATCTTGTTTGTTTGATTTTGTGACTTATTTCTTGCATGTTCATCCTTTTATCTTTGTCTATGTTTTTTACAATACAGTACCTGTCTTGCTACATATGTATATATTTTTGTTTGTTTGCTTTTGGGGTTTTCCTTTGTTCTGTAACATTTTTTGCTTTATTTTTGCTTAATATGCATGTTATGTCTGCTTTGTTTATTTT
>NC_134785.1:55786907-55846907 GCF_046742065.1 Oratosquilla oratoria | reverse complement strand
TTAGATTACTGCCAAAATCCCTTCATAGTAACCATGAATAGTACAAAAAAAAAAGGCGTTCCTGTTGGATCATCGTCTCCTAAAGGTCTAACCGCATTGCCTCGTGTGCTTACGGGCAGTGTGCCACCGAATGTGAGTAAGCATTGCCCAAGTAGATCCAAGTCTTGGACATTAAACAACATGAAGAAAATAAAGTTCTATACTTACAACGTGAGAACTCTCTCAGAAGACCACAGGCTGGAGAGCTTAATGGAAGAACTAGGCAACATGAAGTGGGACGCCATAGGACTGAGCGAAGTCTGAAGAGCGGAAGAAAAGCTGATACAATTACAAGATGGTCACCACCTGTTCTACTATAGAGGCAAGGGAAAAGATTTAATGGAATAGGATTCTTGATAAATCGAGAGGTTGCTGGTAACGTAGTCAAGTTCAGTAGTTTATCAGACAGGGTAGCTTGGATTGTGATTAGGCTGTGTAAAAGGTACACTTAAAAATAGTTCAGGTTTAACTTCATGGAGTTCAGACGATGAAATTGAGTCCTTCTGTGATGATTTATGTCAGGTAATGGATCAAGAAAAAAGCAAGTACACGTTGGTTTTAGGCGACTTTAATGCTAAAGTGAGGAAGAAGATGAGAGAGGAGTCGTGCATTGGGAAGTTTGGAATAGGTGAAAGAAATGACAGAGGCGAGATGTTAGTCAATTTTGAAGAGAATTACAACATGAGGATAATGAACACTTTCTTCCAAAAGCGTGTAGGTCGTAAATGGACGTGGAGAAGTCCAAATGGAACAACAAAGAACGAAGTAGACTTCATATTAGAATATTAGAGCAAAAAAGCTTTAGAAATGTTACGGGCATAAAGTCAACATAAGCAGTGACCATAGAATGGTAGGTTGCACAGCTAAATTCAATTTCAGAGCCGAGAGAAATAGACTAGTTTTAAGAAAGAAAATCAGCCTTGCAAAGATTAAAGATAATAAGATGAGATTTCAGTTAGAATTTGAAATAGATTCGAAGCTCTAAAAGATAACGAGAACACCGTCGAAGATGTGAATTTGAATTTAGTGAATATCATTAGGGAATCGGCAGAGCAAGTAGGAAGTAGAACTAAACAAACTTATCAACAAGAGGCAGAGACCAGAGAAAAGAAAGAGAAACATGGATGAAATAGAGGAACTATTCGGAAAGGTAAAAGTACTAAAGGGACCGAACGTAGACATGCTTTAGGAAGACAGCAAATGATGTTTGAAAGGTAGGAATGGAGAAATTAAATGCAGACCCCGAATGGTAAAAAAAAAAGTAGAAGAATTTTACCAAGAGCTTTACTCGTCGAAGACCGTAGTTGAGTCAGTAAATTCACCTGTAAACGTTAGTAGTGTACCAGAGATTACAAAGGAAGAAGTAATATTTGCTCTAAAAGATATGAAACGAGGAAGAACACCTGGGGAAGATGGTATATCGATAGATCTATTGAAAGACGCAGGGAAAGAAGTTCATATTAGGTTAGCTCAGTTATACACCCAGTGCTTACGTCAAGAAAGCGTTCCTGAATCGTGGTGCAATGCTATAGTGATTTTGTTTCTTAAAAAAGGAGACCAGAAGGACCTTAGTAACTATCAACCGATTAGCTTACTATCAAATATTATCAAAGTATTCTCCAAGATCCTTACAAATAGACTAAATCGAGTTTTAGATGGAAACCAACCGAGAGAACAGGCAGGCTTTAGGAGCGGATATTCGACTCTAGACCATTTGCAGGCGATGAACCAACTAATCGAGAAAACGACAGAATACAATATACCTCTCTGTTTAGCTATTGTAGATTACGAGAGGACCTTTGACTCGGTAGAACAAATAGCAATACTAAACTCAAACTCGTTACGCAAACAGGGTACAAACGAAAAGATCGTAAGGGATTTAGAAAAGATTTAATCGAAAGGTACCGCTATAATTCGACTACATAAAGATACAGAAAAGATCAAAATCGAGAAAGGAGTACGGCAAGGCGATACAATTTCACCCAAATTATCTAAAGCTTGTTGGGAAGAGCTTTTCAGAAGACTGAGTGGGAAGAGAAAGGTTTGAAGATTAATGACGAATATTTGAACCACCTAGGATTTGCGGATATTATTCTTATTTCAGAAAGAGCAGAAGACTTGTATGATATGCTGAGTGATCTGAACAAGGAAAGTCTCAAAGTAGGTTTAAAAATGAATAGGAATAAAACCAAAGTAATGTTCAACACGAAAGTTCAAAGTAAAGAGATTATAATCGACGGTGAAAGTCTTAACAAAACTGAAGAGTATAATAGTTTAGGCCAGATGGTAAAAATAACCAAAGATCATGATAATGAAATAAAAAGACTTATTACAATTGGTTGGAAAGTGTTTGGTAAACATAATGAAATCCTGAGAGGCTCTCTATACCTTTATGTTTGAAACGTAAAATTTACAATCAATGCATTCTGCCAGCCATAATCTACGGGTGTGAGACTTGGAAACTAACAAAGGCGATGAAAACAGAGCTAAAGACTGCCCAGAGGAGAATGGCGGGATCAATGATGGGAATGACGCCGAGAGACCGAAAAAGAGCAAGTTGGGTGAGAGAGCAGACTAGAGTAAAAGATATTGTGGAGGCGGTAAAAGCGAGGAAATGGAATTGGGCAGGTTGTAGTACCATCGGTCAGCGTGCCGATTGAAGCTGCTTCGTCCTATGAGAGCTCGTTCCATAGCAGCTTGGTCGACGGTGACGAAGCCCGAAGTAGGTCGTCTATGTCCATTGGGCGTATGTTGGACTGGTACCAGCGATCTACCTTCTGGAAAATGATTCAGTTGGCCCTACCTGTATTCAAGCCATCTAGTGGACACACTGAGCAGCATCGTAAAATAAAATTACCCAAATCTTCTGTTTTGTCACACATTTTGCGTGTTGTAATTTAATTTTTGAAACTTTTTTCTATCATCTAGTTCTAGGTTGTTGGATCTTGTTCTAAATAGTAGTACTGGCGAGCGTGTATCATCGTATATTAGTTTTTTACATAATATTTTGGCTTGTTTCTTTGTATATTTCGAAACTTGGCTTTTCCTCTA
Source organism: Oratosquilla oratoria (assembly GCF_046742065.1). NCBI lineage: Eukaryota > Metazoa > Arthropoda > Malacostraca > Stomatopoda > Squillidae > Oratosquilla > Oratosquilla oratoria. The sequence goes on along the minus strand of NC_134785.1, from coordinate 55,843,817 downwards.
TTCCACGTTTCCGTTTGTGTGTGTCCCAGTCTTTCATTCCTGCTTTTAACCTCTTCGATGAAATGACGCCTACGTAGGCATCATGAGGAGTGAGTTGGTATACGAGGATGTCTTGATTTTATATGTTTTGTTGTTGTACATGAGTTACCCTCGGATTCTGTGAACTGTTTTGATAACTTTTTTCTGTGTTTATCGTTACTCAGAGTAAAAGAGAACAAGTGATACAGCAGTGACTTTATATTTAATAACATGAGTAGTGTGATGCATCGTACATATGGCATCCGATGCTGCGCGCGAGAATATGACTCGTATTAAAGGGTTAACTCCTACGTCTTGACGTTATGTCCCTTGGCGCTAATTTCACACATTGAAGGTATTTTCCTATTCTTTATCTATCTATGACTTTACTCATGCATTTGCCAATTCCTATCCGTGAGTACTAATTAGGCTCACCCTTGAGTGAGACTGAGACAAAATAAAATACAAGTGAGATGATCTGTTCGAGTGACTGTCTTATTATCGGAACAAACATAATTTTCTCTCAATAAATATGACTTACGTTATTATTTGTTTGGCAACATAAGCAAAACTAGATGTGTAATCCTTCAAGAATACGATCGGGAATGGAGTATTACCTTCATTACGTAAGGCATATTGATATAAATATTAATGGGTGTTATACATAATCAGAATTAGACTTATTCTTTTTATTTATTTATCTATTTTGTTTATTTTATTTTATTTTTTCACGGCACATATTTGGGCATTTGTTTTACGTAAGACTTGGTATATCTGGCCTCAAATAAAATTCGCCAATTGACATAGACCAGAAAAGGTCGCGCAATCATATCTAGGTGTCTGTTTAGTGCACTGAAAACAAAACATATTACTATAATCGTCTAATGTATTCTACAACTTGTGTCTGCTATGGTTTCGTATGATCTTGATAAATGTTACTATTATTTCCTTGTAGAACAATTAAAAAATTCGTGTGGGATAAATGCGGTTGTTAAGAAGTGCTGCATAAGTAAAAGGTAAGCCTAAAAATTTAGTAATTGAAAGCTTGTCAAATCTTTTTGCTCTTTGTTAATGATGACTAGAAGGTAGTGAACGTACTCTAGGCGGATATAATAGAAAAATGTAAGATATCAGTACATTCTCGTAGTTCTGTCATTCATCTCTTGAGGAATGCTTGCAAAATTGACATCTTAAGTATCAAGTTTATCGTATCCATAGGGATTATAGAAGGTTGAACCAGCTTACTTCCACAAGGTTAATCAGTATTATATAAGATGTTCTTGTAATAAATTCCAAAAACACGCAAATACGGATATTTAACGTGACTTATTTTGCCCAGTAGCTGCTAACCTGATATACTGTAACCTAACCTAATGTAATCATTCCTTAGAAAAATGAAGTAGATCTCTCAAATACAAAAAAAGAGAGAAGGGTAAATCTTTAGAAGTGCACATCTACATGCAATATAGCAATTAAAAATTAAAAAAATAATGTTGTAATCTACATTATTCTTGGCAGAAATTTATAATAGAAAAAAATACGAAAAGCTATAAATACACAAACATTGCCGCTTCAGTTGCTTGAGACACCGTCTTTGTTTTGGTAGAGCTAGAGGTCAAAGAAATTAAATTATGATGAATTCGTCTATTCTAATCTAACCTACCTAACCTAACCTAACCTAACCTACCTTCCTAACCTGGATTTAGTAACGTGGTACCTGTAATTCTAGAGGTCATCAGGGTTGTTGTCGTCTCTGACCTCCAAATCTATCAAAATGAAGATGAGGTCTGAAGGAGTCTATACAGTTTCATTTCTGCATAGGTTTTAGCGATGTTTTCTGATTTTGATTTCTGCCAAGAAAAATACTTATCACATTGATGTATTATTATTTACAAAATTAATGTTCAATTTTCTAATGATATAGCACATAGGTGTGCACATTTAAATAAATACCGGAAGAAGTGAAGAATGTATACATGATATTGGAATTCTTGTTTTGGTTGAATTCCAGGAACATGCAGACATGGATATTTAACATTAAGATTTCATTGTTTAATAGTGTCAACCTCACTTAATCTTCTATAGTAGTAGTAGTAGTAGGGGTATAATGCCTTGTCTTCGGCACCCCTAGACCATTTCGAGTTTCACTTTATTATTGGACATTGGTCGCTCTGTATTTCCAGAGGTTATGTATTGTTCAGCTGTTTGTTTCCAGGTTTTCTGCTTCTACATCGAATAGTAACAGTTTCATAAGGATCTTGTCTTTGTTCTCTGGGTAGGGTTGTTGGAGCAGTTTGTTTCAGGCTCTGATTACTAGATGGAGGTCTTAAGTAGTTGATGATCAGATATATTATCAATAGGAAAAGTGTGATGGAGCCATTGCATCCTTGGCTGGTATCACTAGTGATTTGTATTTTGCATGTTTCCTTGTTTTTCATCATTATCTTGGTGTCATCTCCTTGGTATATGTTGGCTATTGTAGATATGATGTTTGTGTGGATGTTTTTGGAAATTTTAGTGATTTTGTTGGGGTTTCCCGTCTCACCCTTGGTGAAAATCTATTGAAATGACGATCAGAAGTTTTTTGTTCTTGTAACTTTCTGTGATGCTGTATTGCAACATGAAGATATTGTCTGTTAGCATTCTACTTTTTGGTGTGAAATAATTTTGTGTTTCAAGTAGGTTTTGATTGTGGTGGTGTTTTTCCAGTTTTCTTTGATAATGCCCATTAGTATTTTGTATCATGTCTAGCAAGGCTATTGGTCTGAAGTCTTTGATTTGTGGAGTTTGTGTTTTTAGGATGAGCTTTGTTTTTGAGGTTTTCTAGCTTTGAGGTACTCTGTTAAATTGTTTGATGATTGAGCTGTAGGCTGCAACATGTTTAGTTGTGGCTTCTGCGTCTTTTATTATTTCTTTAAACATTTCAATGTTTAATCCATTTGGACCTGCTGCTTTCCTATTTTTTATTTTTATTATTAGTTTAGTTCCTTTGCTATGATGTCCCCTGTACTCATAGGTTTGGTTCTTGGTTCTGTGATGTTGAAGGCATAGTCATACGTATTGCTTTCATAGAATTTCTGGGATATTAACTGTGTGATCTATGTCTGTGGCTAGGATACCCTTTTCTAGTTCCTCTTTGTGTTGTTTTCTGTATTTGGTTTCAACTTTTGAACTCTAAGCGCCTTCAATGAGGTTTGCGTGTCGTTGGTATATGTATTTCCAGAAAATTGTAATTTTCTCTTCTAGTTCTTGTTTATTTGTTTTGATTTTGTTTTCATCATATACTGCAGTGTCTCTTGTGGTTTTGTTTGTGCCAAATGGCCTTAAGCTGTTTATGCGTTTCCATGTTTTTTTCATGTCTTTTTTCCTTTTTAATTTTGTCTAGGTGTGAGTGGGTTTACAAGGATGCTGGCATCAATGTTGTGATTATTTTTATTTTGTAGTTGTAGCAGAGTGACCCCTGAATTCTGTGATCTGGTTTGATCAAATTATCTGTTTATTATTACTCAGAATGAAAGAGAATGAGTTATACAGCAGTGACCTTGTATCTTATTAGTAATGTGATGCATTGTACATTAGGCATCTGATGCTGCGTGTGAGAATTTGACTTGTGTTGAAGAGGTTAAGGGAGGCCTAGAGAAATTTCCTCGTGTTTCAGCCTGTAAAATTAAGGAAAGCAACAGTAGAGTGTTTAGTGGAGTGTCTCTATGTGCTGTTAGCTGATACACACATAAGCCTGGGTACATCCAATGAAATAACAACTCTCAAACATCTGCAGAGGGCAGTTAGTTTAGCTTCCATGCTTCCTATAGAGGAATACAGCAGTAATTTTTTATGATAACTGCTTTACCATGCCCATAGTAAGCCAATAAATGCACAAAAAAATCCAGGGAAATAGTGGCAGTCCGGAGTAAGCACTGAGGATTGGTTAGTTGCCAACAGTGAGAAGCAGAGGGATGCTGTGATGTCATGTAGCTCACCCAATCTTGGCCAAATTCAATAATTGCGTTCTATTGAAGCCATGTTTGTTTGACCCTGGGCCCTCCCAACCCAAAATATTTGGTAGAGCATTATAGAAATGGAAAAGATTTTGATAGAAATGTAATAATATATATATATATATATATATATATATATATATATATATATATATATATTTCCTGTTAGTCTACTAGTTGGAAGTGATATTGAGTCGTACCTTTTTGGACATTTGTAGCAATGCACCAGAGTTTGTCAAAGGAGCAGGAACAGTCAACATAACAAGCACAGGTATGTAGGGCAAGCTGGTTCTGCATCCATCACATGCTCTTAAACACGTGGACTTCAGGCTGTCAGTTTGAGGAAGAACATATACAATGCAAGCCCCAGGGAAACAAGAAATGAAGGTAAATGACTCTTTTTAATTTGTTTTATTATTGCAAGCTTGGCTGCTTTGCCAGTACAATAAACAGCTGTAAGTTGTAAAGAGAGACCAGGGTACTGGTAAGCAGGTAGTCTTATAGTTACTTGTAGTGGTAGACAATGGTACCACCGTCCTATGAAGTGAATAGAGGAAATTGAACTTGTTCGTGGATGTTTTCTAAAGACGACAACTAGTAATCTGGAAATATAATGGAAATGTGTAGGTGTAGAGCTTTGAGAGTACATCAACTGTTTCTTGTGTGGTGCAGTATGGAATAGTTTTGTTTTGATGTTTGGTCTCTTGTGTTTGAATTACATTTTTGGGGCATCTGGTGTTGTTTACAAGATATAGAATGTGTGCTTGCACTATACATTTTCTTTTGTGGGAGTTTCTTTGTTTTTTAGCTTTTGCCATGTTGTATAATTTGTTCCATGCGTTTTTTTTTTTTTTTTTTTTTTTTTTTTTTACCAAATATGCTTTTAAGGACAGTTATTATCATAACTTATCTATATACCAATAGGTTTCTTCCCCATATGAAGGAAGTAATCAGCCAATGCATGCACCCACTCCACCTTCCCCACTCCTGTCCATCACTGATTCCCTTTTTATCTTAACTCATGCTTAATAACTTGATTTGCTCATATGTGCTGAGATTTGGTATTTTTTTAGTTCAGAGATGTTATCAAACTAATCAGTGTAAATGTTGTAGATATTGATCTTCATGTTTTTTTGTGGTTCGACATTTACAGATAGAATTATGTGGTTGACATGAATCATTTATGTGTACATAGGGCATAGTAAGCTGGTTCAAACACCCTTTGTGACTCTATAGCCGCAGACCTCAAGAAAAGTTCATATTAATGAGAAATGTATAGGCACTGTAAAATAAAAAATCTTGGGACCAACCCAAGTTATTAGTATGGAAAAAGTGTATGAAGTTATGTTGTTTTTCTCACTGAATTGCATGAGATTTTTCTAGCTATTGATATCTGGCAACTTGTCTGGCATCTTTCCGTCACTATTGCTATAGGTAAGCCATTCAGAGTTGCACTTGACATATTTGAGACAGGATGTGTTAGTGTTGCTCAATCCTCTAGTGCCTACATTTTATATGTATTAAAGTGTGTGTGTGTATGTGTGTGTGTATATATATATATATATATATATATATATATATATATATATATATATATATATATATAAATAAATAAATAGATATATACACCCCATGTCAGTGCTGTAGCAGACTCAGGAAACTCACACCACGCACTTTAAATGTTATTAAGTGTGAGATAGACAAGTCTCCTTGTAAATTTGCTAAACAAGTTTAGCAGGAACACCCAAGGTTATTAGATGGTGTGTCTCTTTGCACAGTGCAACATTGCTCCCCCATCATCCATGAAATGTAACAACCAGCGTTGTACTGAACACACCGTAAATCCTATATTTTTCAGAGATTTGCTTCACAGAATGCCCTGTCTTAGACAGGGCCACTATAGCATTAATGTTGTCACATTTGATTTCATGTCCACTACCCATAGCCGGTAACACAGACAGCAAACCACTGAGAATTTACATGAAATTGAAGGCAAAGTGCGGTGCTCCAGAAGCACAATCCTCCCCCTGTTGAATCTCAAACAGCACTGAGCCTGGAAACACTGCATGCCCTGGTGGCAGCCAACCTTGGTCTCGCTGCCAGGCATAAAAATAAATATCTGGCTTGCTTGGGATATTGAGAATGAGGGACTTCCAATTTGTGGCATAAGGATTGATGTCAGCATTATTGTGTCCAAACTTATGGGGGCTATGGTGATGGATTCCAGGATGTGGTGGTCCTGTAAGATGAACAGCAAAGCTGTCCATTTTCAAAACACATGAACCCCCTCACTTCCATCAGGAGATGCAGCCTTAAGGGGGTGACAATGTCTCTGGACTGGACCAAAGATCTCTGTTAACTTCATTTGCATGTATTGCACTTTTTCATTCATGGAGAGCTGACAGCTGGGAACTGCTTTCCTCTTCCTACCACTCTCAGCCAATGATATTTTAAAAGACCCACAATAATGCAACACAGACAACAATCCAAAATTTTTACTCAGAGAGATCTGTTAGAAGTTCTGAGGACCATTACCAGCCACTTGGGGGTGCTGGTTTTCCACTTTGTAGTAACAATTGATTCATTAAATCCATCACATAAGTGAAAAATCTATAGTTTTGAAGATAGTAGAGTACAAATTTTGGGTCCAGAGTCCTCACTACAGTAAAATAATTTCTGCTAAACAAAGTTTGTTTTGCCTTTCACTATTTGTTTGTTGATTAGTATAAGTAGTTTTTGGGTTTTTCATGTCTAAGTGTATACATTTTTTTTTGTTATGAGACTCTGATGCCATTAGAATGGCTTAGTTTGGGTGATTCAATGTGCAAATTGTTGTTGTTATGGATTTTATTTTACCAGCACTTCCAACCTTGTGGACAGTGTTATGCTGTTGTGATGTATTAAATGTGCAAGTGCATTTAAAGAAAGTGAGAGGTGCAGAAAAAAAGTGAGTAAAGGTGTTGCACATAAATTAGATATTTTACTCTGTCTTTGAAGTGTTGGTTTGAATTGGTTAGAATGGATTGCTTGATGATCCCATCCCCCCCCAAGGAATAGATGAAATATAGTACATACGGTATATATAATACCAAGGACTTTTTCCCCCTTATAAGGGAGGTAGCCAAAGTCAAATAGCATAATTCCACTCTCACCCATTTCATCCCCACCCACTCCCATTCATCACCCCTCCCTCCCTCCCTCCCTCTTTTCTTGGCTCCTCCTGGATGACAGGTTATCCCTGCATCTTGCCCATTGCCCTGGTGAAATACAATACCAATTATATGTGATTGCACTGTACTTTATATTTGTCACCCAGGAAAATGTGTAAATATGTAGTGCTTCACAAGATTTTTTATGTTAGTGAACAAAAGCAATGTACTTTATTTTAAATATATTTAATTTTTTGTTTCGCAGGAAGAACCCGACTTCAGAATGTACAGCATGAGTAGCATAGATTTTGCCGACTACAGGGACTGTTCCTCAATTGCATCTGTCTCTTCAGACAATGCTCCCAAGAAGCGTAGAAGTTCCTTTGCGTAAGTGTTTAGTAATTACCTATTGAGGGATTAGCAACACTTCAGTAAAATGTAGGATTTTTTATAGTGTTTGCTGTTTTCACTAATGCACTATTATTCTAATTATTTGATTATATTTTATTTATTTATTTTTTGTTTTTACTTTTTTATTTCTTATGTACATGTAGGTTGAATATGAGTGTGGTTGGTAAAAGGCATGAGGAAGTGGGGTTTTAAGTCTCTGAGGCCGCATGTTGCAGTGAATGGAAGAGTGAATTTCATAGCCCTGACAGCCATCTTGAACTGCTCCTGAGCATAGAGTGGGAACCCAGTGGTTTGGAAAGGAGCACTCCACAATTCCAGAGGGTTTCAACAAGAAAGCACTTCTAAATAAAGCAATAATGGTGGCAATAGACACAAAGCATGTGATGCCTTGTATAGACATCTTGTCAAAAAAAGAAGAAAAAAAAATAGATAAAAAAAAATTAACATCCACAAGAACAATTAGAAAATGTTGATAGACTTCCCAACTTCAGAGAATGCAGTATCTGAGAACACTCATCTATCTAGGACCTAAAAATCGTACAAGAATCCCCCAAGGTACTGTACTATCACTAATATTGTTAAACTTGTTCACAGAAGACCTCATTACCCAAAACTTGGCAAATTATCAAAGCTGTCACATATCTAGATGACCAGACCATCATAGTCCAATACAGCAACTGTAGAACAGCTGCCAAAAACACACAATAATAACTTGACAAACTAAAACTATGGTTAAGACAAAACAGAATGGCAGCTTCAGTTCAGAATTCATTTAGTGACACTATATATACCAGACAACCATGAATCAAAGAAACTTCCAACAGTCAAATTAAAGGGCTAGGCTCTACAACTGGACAAAAAACATGATCATAGTCTTCATTTTCTATGCACATGTCCGTATGCTGCCAAATAAGATGAAAATTCTCGACAGCGCAAGGAAAGCAAGAGTCCTGGGTTGTATCGAGTGGAAGGTTGCTCAAAATGACCTCTGTGCAGTGTTGAAAGTGTCTATAGTGAGACTATAGGACATACAGTGACACAATGAGTAAAAGAAAATAATAGGTATAGAAGTAATGAAGAACTGTCAAGACTAGATTTAATATTTACATCAGAACCTGAAATTGTGGATGAAATTGAATTCAAGACAACATTTGGAAAGAGTGACCACATATTAATAAGAGGTTGAACTAAAGGAGGATATATATATATATATATATATATGTGTGTGTGTGTGTGTACAGAGAAATGAGAAATACAGAGAAGGAAGACTGATGTACAACAAAACGGACTTTGGGAAACTCAAGAAATTCTTTCAAAATGCAAATTGGGAAAACTTTTGTATCAAGTGATTGTCATACATTACCTCAGCCATGTGTCCCTCATGATCTCCACACGTGCTCTAAAGTTTGGATATGAATAGACAAGGCCTGCAAGAGTTTGGAAGCCCCATATCTTTTCCTGTAACATGTTAGCATATAGAAGCTCTACATATGTATCCATATCCATGATATAATTTTGTAGATATGTCCTACATAGATAGGTTAGACGTGGCAACTCTGTATACTTGGGCAGTGATGCCTGCAGGCCTATGACCTAGTCAGTAAGCTGCTTGTGCTAGTGCTGTTTTAGTCACTGTATGGGTGTTAATCATAAAATGATTTAATAATACCACAACACCATTTAACCCCATGTTTCATTTACTCTAATAACCATGCATGATCTTATGGTAACATTCACCATACACTCTTCCAATTATGCAACCAGTGCATACTTATAAATGAACCTGATTTACCTGCTTTCACGTTATTTGAGGCAAATGGAAGTATTATTTTGACATTTACTAACAACATAAAAAGTAAATGAATGTATACCAAAATTGCACCTGAAGTAGAAGGGGGATGTCACAATACAGATATTTGCCCCACTTCAACCACACATGATTTTGTTGATTGGTATTATTTCTCAAAGTTTGAAAGTTTCCTTAGATAACAATGTCATTCTGAATAACTCGTGTTTCAGTGAAGTTGTAGAATTTACTTATGTGTGTTGACTGTTTTGTTTATTACAGTGACAGTAATGATGATGATGGAGATTCTATCAAGATTCCTCGAACAAGTGGCCATGATTGGAACAAAAGGTAACTATGAATTTAAACTGTCAGTTTATAGCATACTTTTTAGATTTGATTTAGGGTAATGATGTAGTGGAGTATTGGCTGCAAAGTTATATGCACCTAATACTCTATGGATTTTTTTTTTTTTTTGGGGGGGCGCACCTCTAAGGACCAGGCCCACACATAGACTTCTTCCTCTTCTTTTTCTGTTGTCCTTCATTTCTGCTGTTTCTTTGATTTTATCATTTACTATCTAAGGTTCCACTTCCTTTTCCATTATCCCTATGGTGGTGGAAGTTTAAGGAGAAAGGATGCTACTACTGTTTCTCATATAGTAGAAAAGAAGTAAATAAAATGAAGTGAAGGGACAAGGAACCTCTCAGTATTTTACCCCTGTGAAGAATCAAGATTAAAAAAAAAAAAAAAAAAAAGGGTCCAGGAGGGAGTCTCTATCCAGAATCAGAGTAATTAGGTTATTGAATGTGTTTAGGGGTGGGACAGATCAGAGCAAATGGAAGGAGAATTGTATTTATGTGAGAAGAGAGAGAGATGCATGAGCATTGAAATTAAACGAAAAAGGAAAGGTGAGCTCAAGTTTGGAGGTATGATACATAGGATATGTGGAGTGGCTAGGATGAGGGTGGCACTGTTGGTGAGATATGTGTGTGGTTGAACGGAAAGAAGTATCATTTAGGATGGTGTTGGTGAATATAAGATTAGGATGGAATTATGATAGATCTATCATATTGTATCTTAGGGTTGTAGTTGTGATTCTGTTCTGTTCCTTTGTTTGTTCCTGACCTGGTTTTCATTTGTCTTCAGCCATGTGAGCCGACAGAACCACAGTGAGATTGAAAAACGACGGCGTGACAAAATGAACACCTATATCATGGAGTTGAGTAGTATCATTCCAGTGTGTACATCACGTAAGCTCGACAAACTGACCGTCCTGCGTATGGCTGTGCAGCACATGAAAATGCTTAGGGGCTCGCTCAACTCTTACACCGAGGGACACTATAAACCGGCCTTCCTGTCAGACGATGAGCTCAAGAATTTAATTTTGCAGGTAAGAGTAAATTTAGATAAGTATGATAATCATGGAGTACAGAGACAGTTTAATTTTGTGGTTGTAGAAGGATGCCAGTAGCAGCATCGAATTACTTGATATTAGCTTGAATAAGTCATCCCCTTTTTGTAGTCCACTGCTAAATGAAGGCCTCTCCCAACCTCCATAAGTTGTACAACTGTGACTACCTTTACCATGTCACACTGTGTAAGGGGTATACAGTCAGTACCTAAGGACTTTAGTGTCAACCCAACAGACCAGTCACTTTCCTTTTATGTTTAGAGATGAATCTCCAATTATAGAAAAATATACATTTCTACGTGTATCCAGAAGGGGAAGTGAATCAAGTAGAGAAGAAAAGGTAAAAGGTGCAGATGGAGAGATGATGCAGCAAGTCCTCCTTATACGGTAATTCTTTATCCGGTAAATTCACAGTTACGGTATTTGGTAATTACTACCCTCAATTCTATTTACGGTAAGAAAAATTCACAGATACGGTATCTGCTCGTGTTTTGGAGGTAAAATTAGATATTTTGAAGAGGAAAGAGCAGGGAGAAGGTACGTCTGCCACAAGTCGAAACTTGGGTTCAATATACGGTAATTTCAATTTGCGGTAAGGTTTTCAGGAACGCATATGTACCGTATAAGGAGGACTCGCTATAACGGAAGAGGTGGCATGAAGAGGAAGATTGGCAGAATATTTTAGGGAGTTGCTAAGTGTGGAGGAGGATATGAAGGGAGAGGTGGTTGTAGTGGGAGGTGCTAAGAAAATGATACTGATGAAGGAGGAAAAGGGAGGAAAAATGAGAAAAGATGAGGTAAAATCTGTTATTAGAATGATGAGAACAGGTAAGGCATGTTTAGATGGGTGTCGTGCGGAGTCTCTAAAAAAGGGAGGTACAGTGATGGTGGACTGACTGGTGAGGTCGTTTAATGTTTGTCTAAAAGAGGCTAGACTACTGGAGGACTGGAGTGCCTGTATAGTTCCTCTTTACAAGGGAAAAGTAGACAAATGTGAGTGTAGTAGTTTCATAGGGATCATTTTGTTGAGTGTAGATGGGAAGGCTTATGGGAGGATTAGGAGATGCAGGGATGACCTGTCATCCAGGAAGAGCCAGAATAAAAAGGGTGGGAAGTAGGTGGATGAGAGTGGAGTATGTGGGAATGGAATGGATGGGAGCGGTTTTTATGCCTTTGTTTTTTTGGCTACCTCCCTTATAAGGAAGAAAAAGCCTCTAGTATATGTATGTATGTATATTTATTATAGAATAAAACTTGTAAACTCAGGGTCTCATAAAATGGGTATTCATAAATTGAGATATTAATGTATATATAAAGGTCTCAGCCACACATGTAAATGGGGCATTATGTGGGCATATTGGTTTTTGCTCCGTAATTATCTGTAATAGATTCTCCTTACATATGTTTAGATTTTTATGAATGTTATTGTTTTTCAGGCTGCAGATGGTTTTCTTTTTGTTGTTGGTTGTGACAGAGGAAGAGTTTTGTATGTATCAGAATCAGTCTGCCAAACACTGCATTACACACAGGTATTGTAAGCCATTATATTTTTTTTCTTTGAATGAAGTAGTTACTGTCAATTTCCAAGCCTCACATCTGTAGGTTATTGTTGATGGAATGCATTTATTGTAAACTTTCTATTTCAAACATGAAGGTAGGGAGCCTCATGATCTTATTATACTTACCAGACATTTTCCAGTCAATTGTAATACACCTTTTTATTCCATTATCATGATCATCATATTGGAAGTGATTACTAAGGGAGAGAGGCTGGAGGAAGTGAATATCTTTAGATACTTCAGGATGCATGTGGTGGGAAAGGGAGGAGTGGAGGTGGAGGTAGAATATAGATTGAGAGAAACAAGTAAATGCCTTAAGGGATAAAAAAGTGTAATGAGACATAGACATTTGGGAATGAATGCTAAGAGGAGATTGTATGCAGGGGTAATTGTGTTGACAGCACTGTATGGGGCAGAAACATGGAACATAAAAGAAGAAGAGTTAAAATGTATTTTGAGACAAAAAGTCTGAGAAGTATGATAGGGGTTACTAGGCTGGATAGAGTGAGAAACAAGGTGAGGAGGAGAGAGGGGATGGAAAAGGAGTTGGAAGATAGGGTTGATGAAAGAGTATTGGAATGGTTTGGACACAGAAAGAATGAGTGAAGAAAGATTAGTAAAAGAAGTGTGGAAGGCAAAGGTGGATGGTGTAAACAAGAGGGAGTGACTGAGGATGAGATGGATGGATGGGGTAAAAGGGGCATTGGGAGAGAGGGAGAAGTCTGTTGTGGAAGGGAAAAGACAGAAAATAGGTGTGAGTGTATGTATGTATGTATGTGAGAGTATATATGAGAAATGAATTGATGTAGCCCGAAGGGATTTCTCCCTGTCTTCTCCTTTTCTGCATGAGGGGATGGAGAGGGGGGGTCACCAATTTAATGAAGTGGCCTTGCTGTGGATTTGCTGTGTCTTGCAACACTGTTTCTGACCCAGGGCAGTGGACAAGAAGCAGGGATGACCCGTCATCCAGGAGGTGCCAAGATAAGAGGGAGGGGTGAGGGTAGAGGGAAGTGGAGTATGTAGGGGATGGAATGGGTGGGAGTGGTTTCTATGCCTTTGTATTTTGGCTACCTCCCATGTAAGCAGGAAAAAACCTTTGGTATATGTATGTACAGTATATATGTATGTATAAACAAGTACAAAATTTCTTCATTGAACCATATAGTGGCAAATGCTGGCTACCTCTGGGCTACTGTTCTCGTGCTGGAGAGAACCAAGGCAACAGATTGTTTGATAGCATAACTTGATGTATATTTTTCCGTAACTTGAACGACTTTGTCCTTTCCAGAGTGAGCTGCTTGGAACAAGTTGGTTTGACATTCTTCATCCAAAGGACTTGGCCAAAGTGAAAGAACAGCTCTCTTGTACAGATATCAGTAGGAGGGAGCGCCTTGTTGATGCCAAAAGTATGTTACCCTCAAGGTATTGATAGTGATGTCTAATGCCTTCACCTTGTTCATAAATCTATTGGTTGTTTTTATATGAATAACAAAGTCCCTTTTCCATATATGAAAAGGGTGGATAAGTCAGGTGCACACACAAATATCGTGCACCAAGAACCTCTGTTATGGGAACTGTCTTGTTGTGGGTGGGGTTTTCATTTCCCAATGACCTGGTGAACAATGCTAGAGTGCTTGGTCCTACTTATGGGAAGGGGACTACCCATGCTAGCAAGGTCACCAGTAAAGGACCAGACCAAAAGGTTCCCAATGCTTGGCTACCTGTGCAGGTGCTGCCCACGAGAGGGACCATTATATGAGGTTGTCCTGTGTTGGATGGGTGGGTGTCTGGGCTGGGATGAGTTGTGGAGGGAGGTCTTAGCTCTGCTGCGGACAAACATTCAAATCAAGAGCACTTTTTAGGATGGTGACCCTAATGGAGATGAGGAACCCTGTCCACTGTGGCCAGTGCTCACTCCCCTCATATTCCCAGTAGGAAGTTACCCTTGGCCCCAGGAGCCAAAGAAATATCTGAGCAACATATAGGTAAAAACAAAAACCAAAGGCCCAGGGCAGTGGACGAGATACAGGGATGACCCATCATCCAGGAGGAGCTTAGAAAAGAGGGAGAGAGTTGTGGTGAATGGGAGTGGAGTATGTGGAGATGAAATGGGTGGGAGTGGATTTATGCCTTTGACTTTGGCTACCTCCCTTGTAAGAGAGAAAAAGCCTGTGTTATATGTATGTATTATTTTTGATATATATTTTTATTTATTTATTTGATTTTTTTCTTGTGAATTCCACAGCACTACTTCCAGTGAAGACTGATGTTCCACAGGGCTTGACCAGACTCTGTCCAGGTTCCAGACGCGCCTTTTTCTGCAGGATGAGATGTAAATCGGCTCCAGTGCTCAAGGAGGAGGCTGACACAACTACAGGCTGCCAAAAAAAAAGGAAATCTCAGGGTTCAGGTAGGGTTAGGATATCACTGTCAATTAATTAGGTGGAACTTCTAGCAGTTATGGATTCAGAGAAAGTTTATCCATTTATGCAATGGATTATAAAATTTCTTTAAAGAACTCTCAAATATGTCAAACAACTAACAAGTGTCCCCAAATATTCTTAGTTACACATGCACACGCTAGGTAACAGTGATCACTTGGTCATCACTTATATATATATATATATATATATATATATATATATATATATATATATATATATATATATATATATATATATATATATAAGGTGCCAAGATAAGAGGGAGGGTAGAGGGTGGAGGGGAGTGGAGTGTATTAGGGATGGAATGGGTGGGAATGGTTTTTATGCCTTTGTTTTTTGGCTACCTCCCTTATAAGGGTGGAAAAAGCCCTTGGTATATGCATGTCTATGTATGTACATTCACAGTGGTAGCGGATGTGTTATGTCGCCCTGGCTGTTCAATCTTTATATGGATGGGATGGTGCGTAAGGTGAATGCAAGGGTAGCGGGTCAGGGGTTGGAGATGATTAAAGAAAAAGGAGAAAAGTGGGAGGTGAGCCAGCTGTTGTTTGCTGATGACACTGCTTGTAGCAGAGGAGGGATTGAGGAAGTTAGTGACAGAGTTTGAGAAGGTGTGTGAAAGAAGGAAGCTGAAGATAAATGTGGGCAAAAGGTGATGAGATGTACAAGGGGAGAGAGTGACAGCAGGCTGGAAGTGAGCATAAGGGTGAAAGACTGGAGGAAGTGGATAGTTTTAGATACTTGGGTGCGAATGTGGCTGGAAAGGGAGGAGTAGGGGTGGAGGTAGAATGTAGATTGAGAGAAGTGAGTAAATGCCTTGGTGGATTAAAAAGTGTAATGAGAAATAGACATCTGGGAATGGATGCTAAGAGGAGGTTATATGAAGAAGTGATTGTGCCAACAGCACTGTACGGGGCAGAACCATGGAACATGAAAGAGGAAGAGAGAAATAGTTTGAATGTGTTTGAGATGAAATGTCTGAGAATTATGCTAGGGGTTACTAGGCTAGATAGAGTGAGAAATGAGGTGAGGAGGAGAACAGGGGTGGAAAAGGAGCTGGGAGATAGGGTTGATGAAAGAGTATTAGGATGGTTTGGACACATGGAAAGATTGAGTGAAGAAAGATTAGTAAAAGAAGTGTGGAAGGCAGAGGTGGAAGGAGTGAATATGAGGGGACGTACTAGGATGAGATGGATGGATGGGGTGAAAGTGGCATTACAAAAGAGAGGAATGTCTGTGGAGGAAGGACAGGAGAGGACAGAAGATAGGGGTGAATGGAGAGGGGTTGTGTATAGATGATGCTGTGATGCATGAGGGGGAGTGGGTGGGGGATGGGGTGTGAGGAAGTATATATGAGAAAAAAATTGACACAGCCCAAAGGGATTTCTCCCCACCGTCTCCCTTTCTGCATGGGGGGATGGAGAGGGGGGTCGCCGAATTTATGAAGCGGCCTTGCTTTGGATGTGCTGTGTCACTGTGTGCTGTGACACTGCTTCTGACCCAGGGCAGTGGACAGGATACAGGGATGACCCGTCATCCAGGAGGTACCAAGATAGGAGGGAGGGAGGAGGGTGGAAGGGAGTGGAATATATAGGAAATGGAATGGGTGGGAGTGGTTTCTATGCCTTTTTCTTTTGGCTACCCCCCCCATGTAGGGGGAAAAAGCCTTGGGTATATGTATGTATGTAAATTAATTCCTTTTAAGAACCAGGTATCACTATGGATGTGGAAGTTCTTATTTTCTGACAACATCATATGTTATTCCAACAGATAAGAAATATACTATAATACATTTCACTGGCTACCTCAAGTCGTGGGCCCCCACAAAGGACCCTTTGGTTGAAGAAGCTGAAGGGGACAATGATTCCTGCAACTTGTCATGTTTGGTACGTCTTGGGATTGTGTATACCTTCGAAAGTAGGTTTTGGGAGATATGTGGGATTTTGTATTAAATAGTTTGAGCTATACTATTGTGTATTACCTGGTGTTATGTAATTTGTCATGACCCCTCAGGTTGCAGTTGGTCGTGTTCACCCGCCATTAATGTCAGGAAGCGTGGCAGACTCAAGAGGAGTGAACCATCAGTACAACATGCAGCCCATTGAATACATTTCAAAACATACCAGTGATGGAAAATTTGTCTATATTGACCAAAGGTAAGGAGCTTGTCAGAAGAGCCACATTTATATGTGGTATTGTAGGAAACAGAGACTGTGATAGGTTACTAGTGATGATCCTGCATAATGAACCTATGAGAGGTCCATCTCATCACCCATCTTTCAAACGTGTCAATACACTCACCTCCATCCTTCAAATTATGTCTCCGTTCCAGATAGTGTAATTGGCATAGTCACTTCAATGGTCTTCCCCAGATGTGTTCCTCACTACACATTATTGCTCTCCCCAGATATTTATTTGCCAGCTTATTCTATAATTCACCTTCACTTCTCCATTCCCTGGTTTTTGTGACCCAGTATACATAAAGTTCTCCACTACCCTAGCCTCTCACCCTTTAAACTCGTGTCCAAGCCACTGTCACCCTTACTCCACGTACATCTCGTCACCTTATATTTGCCCAAAGTCCTCCACTAAATGCCTGTCCTCCAACATAGCTACAGTTGCAGTGTTATTTCCAAACAACAACTGGCTCAACTCCCACTTCTTTTTAAACTCGCTTTCTAAATTCAGACCCTTGCCTACCTTCCATTTGCCTCCTGTACCACCATTATTGATAAGGATGCAAAGAACTTGTTGATGAGGATTTTGATGTTCTCTTCTTGACGTTTACTTTACACAGGGCTGCACTGTTACTGGGATGGCTGCCACAGGAGCTTCTGGGGACAAGCATGTATGAATATTTTCACCAAGATGATATTGGGTTTCTTGCAGAAACACACCGATCAACTCTTCAGACTTCTGAAAATAAAAATACACAAGTGAGTCTTTTAGATCCGATTTACTTCCAATCTGTGCTATGATATTATGCCAATCTATTTTGAATATTTATTGTTTATGTGAACCATATTTTTCTTTTCTCTGATACAGGTATACAGATTTCGGACAAAAGACGGTTCATTCCTTCGGTTACAGAGTGTGTGGAGAACTTTCAAGAACCCTTGGACCAAAGATATTGAATATATAATTTCTAAGAATAGTGTTGTTATGTAAGAGAATCTATATTTTTGAGTTTGTTCACTATGCTGAATATTAATAGGAATATCTATTAATATAAACCTGACAGTTTTATGTTAATTGATTTTCTCAATATCTTCAGCTGCTAAATATATTAGTTTGATTAAAGTGATATTATAGATTTTATTTATAGTTAAATATTTAACCCAGCCTAATTTAACACATACTCAGAAACTAAAATTATTTAGCATCGCATGGAAATGAAAGGCACACGGGTCCGTGTTAGAGCCCTTGGTCCTATTCACCAATTTTTTTGTATTACACAAACACAACCACTGAAACAAGGTGAAAAAACCACATTAGCTGCATACTACACAAATATTTACAACAACCCACTATTTGTACTACATAACACATCCATGCAAATGCACACTTACAACCAAATCATGAAACAATCTCCTCAAGACAGACCACCAAAGTTGATACTTCTTTGAAACACACACCCCACCTCAGTATCAGTCCAATGAAAGATTACCTCTTATGAGAGGTGGGAACCACTTTCATGCACTTATGTTTGAGACACCATCCAGCTCAGAGACAGTACCAGTACAGCATGAGCTTGGCCACAGAATCAAATTGCCCTAGATGCAGCTATCACACAGGACACTGCACATCTCGTGTAACACTGCCCTGCACAGACTCCCAGATAACTCAATATTTCTTCCAAGAAAAAAGTGTATAGACTAAAGGAAAAACATGGTTTGGTTAGGTACTTGAGAGAAAAAGAAAAAGAAATTGCAAAAACAATTCTAAAAGAAGTACAAGAGGATGACCATGAAGTAGAAAAAGAAATAGAGGAAGTATATAGAATGGGACAATATTCTAAAGAAAGAAATTGACCCCTAAAGATAAAACTAAATTCACAAACAGTAGCAAAAGACATACTGGCAAAATCATGTAAGTTTGCAAAGAGTGAACATTACAACAATTTATGGATAAAAAGAGAAATGAATGATGAAAGAGAAAAGACACTAAGAGATGAAGCTAAAAAAAAAAAAATGAAAAGTATGGAGATCGAAAGCAGAGAGTTCTATTGGAGAGTCTTAGACATGAGGCTTAGAAAATGATACATCAAGGCAAGTGAAATGAAAGGAAAAGAAAACAAGATGGAGAAGAAAATTAAAAGTGGCCTATACTGACATAGATGTATTAATCTCAGGATTGAGTGAACTAAATGATTACCTGTCAGAAGAAAACCAGATATGATGGGAATTGTGTAGATGAAATTAAGGGGGCCACTACCACCAAATAGTGTTGGACATAGTTTATATAATTATTGGGTTAACAGCAGAATTGAGAAATAGGGTGGAAGAATCATGATTTTGACCAAGAAAAACTTGAATGTGACGAAGGTTGCAGAGGGTAAAAACGGTGTGGAAATGATCATGATAAAAGCTGAAGACAGCGACATGAAAAGTAGAAAGTTTGTGGTGATTTATGTACTTCCAAAAATGGGTGCTTGGAAAGTGGGCAAGCATGTAAAAATGTTAGAAGATACAAGGCATTCATTAAACAAGATGCTGAAAGATGGAGGTAACCTGGTTCTCATGGGAGATTTTAACTGTAAAGAAATCTGTTGGAAAGAGATGACAGTGAAACGCATAGAGGATCTATGGGGAAATGTCTAACTTGACATGACTATAGAACATGCAATGACACAATGGGCAAAAAACATATAGTAATGAAGTGTTGAGACTAGATTTAATATTTACAACAGAACCTAAAATTGTGGATAAAATTGAATACAAGACACCGTTTGGAAAAAGTGACATGGTAATAGAGGTTGAACTAAAGGAGGAAATATATGTAGAGAGAAATGAGAAATTCAGAAAAGGAAGTCTGATGTACAACAAAATAGACTTTAGGAAACTTAAGAATTCTTTCAAAATTCAAATTGGGAAAAAAAAATCCAAAGAAGAGACACATGGAAGAGAAATGGATGATTTTAATGAAAATTTATAATGAAGTGAATAAATATATACTAAGACAGAAACAGGGAAAGGTGTACATTAAGTGCTGGTTGAACAGAAAATGCAGTGAGGTGAAAGAAAGAAGAGATAAAGCTTGGAAAAGATGGAAAAAAGATAAAAAACAAAAAATGGAGTGGCAAGTATCTATCAACCATATAAATGAATATGTAAAAGTGCGCAGAGAGGAAAAAAGAAAGTATGAAAAAGACATCATAGAAAAATGTAAAGATCAACCCAAACTATTCTATAAATATGAGAAAAGTAAACTCAAAAATAGGAAATGGTGAAACTACGCCACAGAAATATAGAATATACAAAAGACTTAGAAATGGCTTAAGTCATGAACATCCATTTCAAGTCTGTTTTCACTAGAGAAAAAGTATAGCATTGGGATGAAGAAATTGAAGTACAATCACACACACACACCCCCCCCATGAAGGAAAAACAATAGCACAAAGAAATAATGGATCAACTAATGAACCTTGATGTCAGGAAATCACAGCCCGGACAGGATTGTAAATTGGATACTAAAAGAATATAAAGAAGAATTAATGGACAAGCTACATAACATAAGAAGTTGCTCACTCAAGGAAAAATACCAAAGGACTAGAAACATGCCAATATTGTACCAATAAATAAAGGAGGAAACAAAGAAGAACCAACAAATTACAGACTAGTCTCCCTTACAAGCACTGTAGCCAAAATTTGTGAAGAAATGATCAAGAATAGATAGATAAAACACCGGGAAGAAAACCATATTATAAACCCAAGACAATTTGAATTCAGACAAGAAAGAACATGTACCACAAGCTTAATCTGTTTCTACTCAAGACTAAGAAAGGGATGGATGGGCTGATTGTGCTTTCCTAGACTTACAAAAAGCCTTTGACAAAGTACCACACAAGTTTTTTTTTTAAAAACAACAACTTGAAAACATAGGAGTACAAGACAATCTACTAAATTGGATGGAGGATTTCTTGCATGGCAGAAAAATGAGAGTAGTGCTCACAGAAAAGAATTCATCTTGGGAGGAGGTGATTAGTGGAGTTCCACAAGGATTGATATTGACTCCAGTAATGTTCGCTATTTATGTGAATGACATGAAGATGTGGAATGTTACATGAGCTTCTTTGTAGATGATGCTAAATTGCTGAGGAAAGTGAATACTGAAATGGACTGTGAATCACTAAATAGGGATCTAAACAAGGTTTGGAAATGGAGCCAAAAGTGGGAAGTAGACTTTAACATAAATGTAGCATAATGGAGTTTGGAAAAAGTAAAAAAAGAAAGAAAAAAAACAAAAACAAAAAAGAGACAACATAAAATTGGAACAAAGAAAATAAAGAAAGTGGGATCTGAAAAAGAATTGTGAGTAATTATCTCAAATGATGTGTCCCCTGATAAACATATAAACAGAATGTTTGGAGAATCTTACAACTTGCTAAGATCAATAAAGGTGGCTTTTGTCTATTTAGACAGAAATGGTTAAAAATAATTCTAGAAACACTAATAAGGCCTAGACTGGAGTATGCTTCTACACTATGGTCACCCAGTACCAAGAAGACTATAAAGAAAATTGAACAAATCCAGAGAGTAGCCACAAAAATGGCCCCAACACTTCCAAACCTGTCACATGAGGAGAGACTGGCTAAATTGAAATTACCAAATTTGAAACAAAGAAGAGAAAGAGGCAACCTGCTGACCATTTACAGAATCATGAAAGACACAGAGGTCCTTGATAGAGAGGACTTGTTAGATTGAGATAAGAGAAATACAAGGGGACATGATAAACTCAAAAAGTATAGTTATAAAAGAGACCTAAAAAAACAATTTCCACACAGAGTGGTGGATATCTGGAACAAACTGGATAAAACAATAGTGTGTGCAAAAACTATACATGAATTTAAGAGCAAACTAGACACTGGAAGATACAAAGACAGGTCACCACAAGCATAGTTTCCCTTCCCATAAGATACAACTAGGTAAATATGGGCCTGTTTGATGGTCATCACCAGTTGCTTGGGAGGTGTGAGTCTCTTGCAAGAGAGATTTGGGGCAACAGGTTTATTAATATGTAGCTCGATATATTCCTAATAGTTCATGGTGTTTTCACATGAGTATGGTGCTCTTTTCAGATAAGAGGGAGGGTGGAGGGGTGTGGAGTGTATTCAGGGATGGAATGGGTGGAAATGATTTTATGCCTTTTCCTTTTTGGCTACCTCCCTTGTAAGGGGGAAAAAGCCTTGGTATATGTATGTATGTATGGTAGATTGAGATAAAAATTGTATATACATATACCAAAGGCTTTTTTTCCCCCCTTAAAATGGAGGTAGCCAAAAAAAACAAAGGCATAAAAACCATACCCACCCATTCCATCCCCCATCATACTCCACTCCCCTCAACCCTCTTCCCTCCCTCTTATCTTGGTACCTCGTGGATGACGCCTCATCCCTGCATCTTGTCCAATGCCCTAAATCAGAAGCAGTGTAGCAAAACACAGTACATCCTCAGCAAGGTTGCTTCACTTAAGGTGAGGGTCACCAAGTAATGAAGTAGTGGGGGTTATCCAGCTTTAGCTATCGGCACCTTGCCTTGGAGGTGCTTTCTTGCTGCATTGTGACCGGAGCAACGGGTGTGGGACAGGGATGAGCTTTCATCCACAAAAGAGCAAGATAAAAGGGTGAACAAATGATTGTGGGATGGATGAGGGATGGGTGCATGCTTTGGCTGGCCACCTCCTTATATGGGGGAAAGGACCTCTAGGTATTTGTATGTATTTAAAATGCTATGAAAGGGTTAACTTAGATAGTCTTGAAATGTGTCTGTCTTTTACCTTGGCAGAGCAAAATTGCTCACCAGGTCTTAGGATAAACAGCTCTAGGATACAGCTAAAAGGTTTAAATGCAGAATGTATCTTGATGGTGTGAAATTCATGTTTCAGGTCAGAGGCTGGGGTTGTAGAAAGTACAATGGCATCGGAATCCGTTTCACAGTCCTATGGTAACTTCAATGAATTCCTCAGCTCTCCAGGTATGTAGACCTTTGTGGGACCCTCTGTCCTTTTTTAAGTTTTGAAGGAAAGAAATTTAAAGTTTGATAGATATGCTGTGGAAGTTTAACAGGAATATTTGAGTTTGAGGTTATGTCTACAATTTTTGTTGGAAATTTGATGGATGGTTCATAGCTATAGGGAAAGGGCAGATATAAATTGATAATTTTTAAATTGAAAGGAAAGTGTGAGCTGATCAGTTGCTTGAGGCTAGACATATTTAAGAAGATTTTGCCAAAAGATAAGGATTTTTTTGGTTTGATGTACAGGAAGTAAAGAGAAAGGAGAAATAGTGGAAGTTTATTGATTACGATTGTGGATGTGGGTGTTGATGGGTTCCACAGACAAGTAGTGAGGAGATGAATCTACATCAGTTCTTCAGGGCCACTGCTTGAAGATACTCTTCATTGGTCTCACAGCAATTGATCGACTCACAGTTTAACAAAAACCGTAGCTTTAGGAGGGGGATCTAATCCCATAGGACATCTTGAATTTCAGGAAGTGTCGGTTCGTCTGCCGGCACAAGCCGCGTTTTAGGCGGAGGGATGTATGCTGGCAAGATTGGGCGACAGATTGCGGATGAAGTGTTAGAGAGCACAAGAAGAGCTGATTCTCCTTTGGAAAGTCCTGCCTCACCCTTTGGAGGTATCCTTGGATCTGGGGCCTCCGACAGATCCTTTGCTGCCCTCCTCCGATCTGATTCTACAAATAGAGTGAGTTCAGCTGTATTTGATCTTAGTGTGACAGTCAGTGTTTACGTGATTTTTTTTTTACTGATAAATTTGATAAATTTGAATTACTTGGTATTTAAGTATGTCTTTGCACATCAGTAACTTGTTTTCCATAATTCCATGGTCAACTATGCACTATACAGTATGCCATATATTTTTGTCCACTTAGGACTTAAATGTGTGTATATATATATATAATATACATATACAGTATATATACATACATATATATATATATATATATATATATATATATATATATATACATACATACATATATATATATACCAAGGCTTTTTCCCCCTTACAAGGGAGGTAGCCAAAAAGGAAAAGGCATAAAATCATTCCCACTCATTCCATCCCTGAATACACTCCACACCCCTCCACCCTAGCACCTCCTGGATGATGGGTCATGCCTGCACCTTGTCCAGTGCCCAGGGTCAGAAGCAGTGTCGCAAGACACAGCACATCCACAGCAATGCTGCTTCATTAAATTGGCGACCCCCCCTCTCCATCCCCCCATGCATAAAAGGAGAAGACGGGGAGAAATCCCTTCAGGCTGCGTCAAATTTTGCTCACACATACTACCTCACCCCCCATCCCCCTGCCCATTCCACCTCATGCATCACAACATCATCCATATACAACCATTCTCCATTCACCCGTCTTCTGTCCTCTCCCGTCCTTCCTCCACAGACATTCCCCTCTTCCCCAAAGCCCCCTTCACCCCATCCATCCACCTCATCCTAGGACGTCCCCTCATGTTCACTCCCTCCACATCTGCCTTCCATACCTCTTTTACTAGTCTTTCTTCACTCATTCTTTCCATGTGTCCAAACCATCCTAATACTCTTTCATCAACCCTATCTCCCAACTCCCTTTGCACCCCTGTTCTCCTCCTCACCTCCTCATTTCTCACTCTATCTAGCCTAGTAACCCCCATCATACTTCTCAGACACCTCATCTCACCTTCTCTCTTCCTCTCTTATGTTCCATGTTTCTGCCCCATACAGTGCTGTTGGCACAATCACTTCTTCATATAGTCTCCTCTTAGCATCCATTCCCAAATGTCTATTCCTCATTACACTTTTTAATCCACCAAGGCATTTACTCTCTTCTCTCAAGCTATATTCTACCTCCACCTCCACTCCCCCTTTTCCTGCCACATTTGCACCCAAGTATCTAAAGCTATCCACTTCCTCCAGTTGCTCTCCCTTAATGCTCACTTCCAGTCTGCTGCCACTTTCACCCCTTGAACATCTCATCACCTTATTTTTACCCACATTCATCTTCAGCTTTCTTCTATCACACACTCTCCCAAACTCTGTCACCAACTTCCTCAATCCCTCCTCCGATCCTGCCACAAGCGCAGTGTTGTCCGCAAATAACAGCTGGCTCACCTCCCACTTTTCTCCATTTTCTTTAACCATCTCCAATCCCTGACCCACCACCCTTGCATTTACCTCTCGCACTATCCCATCCATGTACAAGTTGAACAGCCAGGGCAACATAACGCATCCCTGATAAAGTCCTACCTTTACCTTGAACCACTCACTCTCTCCATTTCTAATCCTGACAGCTCCTAGAGGCTTTCCTCCTATCCTGTATATCTGCAAAACCTCCCATAGTGCCTTCCTGTCTACCCTGTCGTAAGCCTTTTCCAGATCCATAAAAGCCCAAAAAACATCCTTCGCCTTTCCTATAGCTTTCTCACATGTCTTACTACAAAAATCTGATATACACAACCTTTACCCGTCTAAAATCCACACTGTTCCTAACCAATTACTCCCTTTGTTCCTCTCCTAATCCTCTTAAGATTCTCCCATAAGCCTTCACAACTACACTTAACAAGCTAATCACTCTGAAACTACTACTCACATTTGTCCCCTTTTCACTTGTAAAGTGGAACTATACAGGCACTCCTCCAATCCTCCGGCACTCTACCCTCTCTCCAGCAAACATTAAATAACCTCACCAGCCAGTCCTCCATCACTGTACCTCCTTTTTTTACATTCTGCATGGCATTCATCCAGACCAGGTGCCTTACCTGCTTTCATCATCTTAACAACTGCCTTCACTTCATCCTTCCTTATTTCTCCTCCATTTTCCTCACTCATCACGGTCATTTTCTTAGCATTTCCCACTGCAGTTATCTTTCCCTCCCTATCCTCCTTCACATTTAGCAACTCCCTAAAATATTCTGCCCATCTTCCCCTTACTGCCTTCTCTTCCATTATCATCTCTCCATCTGCACCTTTTACCTTTTCTTCTCTACTTGATTCGCCTCCTCTTCCTCTCTTAATTTCTTTCCAAAACATCTTTTTATTACTTTCAAAATTTTCTGTCATACGCTTACCCCATTTCACATCTGCTCTCCTCTTTGCCTCCTTTACCTTTTGCTTTACTTCTCTTTTCTTTTCTTTGTACCTCTCATATGACTCCCTCGTCCTATTTTGTAACCAATCTGTGAAAGCTCGCTTCTTCTCTTCTACAACCTTCTTTGTTTCCTCATCCCACCATTCACTACCCTTCCTTCTATTTCCTCCTGTCCTTCTTGTTCCACACACCATCTTTGCACACTTTGTGACTCCCTCCTTGAACCATCCCCATTCCTCCTCCTCTCCTAGCTCTACTCTATCCTTCACTCCCTCCCACTCCTCCCTCAGCTTCATACAAAATAGTTCTGGCCATAAATTCAGACTGACCCAGATCGACCCACCATGAAGAGGACACAGAATAACTCATATTACAATGCCTTACATTAACAATCCTCAGACAACAACACAATATATTTTCCCTAAGTGACTTATGGTCCTGCCTGGAGGCTGTTGCAAATTTCCTGAAAGCTGGTGGTCTACTGCAATAGAGACCAGAACCAATGAATTGATTGAATAGATGTTATTCATGTGCAGCATGTGATTATTTCCAGTACTGTTTATTATGTTTTTATATATAGTTATCTCATTATGTCTTGCGACACTGCCTTTGACCCAGGGCAGTGGACAAGGAGGTGTTAAGATAAAAGGGAGGGTGGAGTGTATTTAGGGATGGAATGGGTGGAAATGATTTTATGCCTTTTTCTTTTTGGCTACCTCCCTTGTAAGGGGGAAAAAGCCTTGGTATATATATGTATGTATGTATGTACTGTTTATTATGTTTTTATATATAGTTATCTCATTATGTTTATTACTTTTACTCCAGAATGCAAGTGGTGTAATGCAGGGGACCAATAACCACACAAGCAACAACCTCCACCCAGCAAGTCAACCTCCTCAACAGCAGCAGCAGCACCACCAGGAGACAACCTACAATCACGGCAGCAACCGAAGCCAGTCAGGTATAGGAAAATATTATTTTGCTTTGAATTTACAAAATATATTTATTCACCTCAAAACAATAAGGTCAAATACTAATACTGCCAAATGGATGACGGATAGCCTGAAAATCGAAATTGGAATAAAAAGTGCTTTACACCAGAATAAAAAACGAGGAAACATACCTTTGATCTAAATATAATGATATGGTAAGACTGGTTAAAAAGAACATACACACAGGGAAACATAATTATGAAATTCCGGTTGCCAGACAAGCAAGATCCAACCCAAAGGGCTTGTTTCATTTCTGCAGAAGAAAAAGTAAGAAAAGGATAGGCCCAATTAGAAATAATAAAGATATGATAGATTTGGAAGGAAAAATTAGTGAGGCATTTAACAAATATTTTCTCATGGTATTTACAAAGGAGAGGTTAGATTTGGTATCTAAATGTGACCCAATTTTTGGTGTGGATAAGGAAAGTAGACTAATAAACATCAACATTAGTAAGGTAGAAGTAGGCAAACAGATTGATAGATTTACATATACCAGGGGCTTTTTTCCCCCATACTAGGGAGGTAGCCAAAGTCAAAAGGCATAATTCCTCTTCCACCCATTTCATCCCCACCCATTCCACTCCCATTCACCACCTCTCCCTCCCTCCCTCCCTCTTTTATTGGCTCTTCTTGGATGACAGATCATCCCTACATCTAACCTCTCCTTTGTGTGAACACCATGAGAAAATATTTTTTTAAGCACCTCACTCATTCTTCCCTGCAAATCTATGATGATATCTTCATTATTATTAATTGGGCCTATCCTTTTTCTTATCTTTTTTTTCTGCAGAGATGAAAGAAATCCCTTTGGATTGGATCCCGCTTGTCTGCCAACTTTAATTTCGACTGGTACCGTGTAACCCAGTACTACTTGCTGTATGGTCAGATTTTTGGTGACTAAACCAGTTCCTCCCACTGGTGATCTGCTTGTGAGGAAGGTGTGTTGGACACCCAGATGGAAGAAAAAAGAAAGAAAAAAACAAACAAAAAACATCAAAGGGCAGATGAACTCTTGAGTTAGTGGCCATTCAACCCTTTTACGGGTCACTAACCCACATGTTTGCCATATATGGCATCCCTGCAGAGCCTAGAGACAGGAGTCCTGGAAGCTGAGTGGTGCCCTAGTGCCGTGGTTGCACTGAGGTGCCCCCCGAAACTAGCGACGCACCTCTTTGGCCCTCTACTGTATTTAGGCCAGGACACGTGGCTCCTCTTGGTTCCTCTTGGCTTCAAGGGGCAAATCAGTTGGGCTGACG
Organism: Oratosquilla oratoria; assembly: GCF_046742065.1. Taxonomy (NCBI): domain Eukaryota; kingdom Metazoa; phylum Arthropoda; class Malacostraca; order Stomatopoda; family Squillidae; genus Oratosquilla; species Oratosquilla oratoria. Next base: position 55,815,472 of record NC_134785.1, on the reverse strand, counting down.
TTATGAATCTGTAGGTCAGGTATGCCCTGAGTCAAGCACCTACCACCTGGACCTCAGCTATCATGCCTAAGTGTCAAGGTGGTAGGTGCATATATTCCCCCATGACCCCCTGGGACTATTGGGACTATAACCAAATCCTAGTCTCCCCTCATTGGGCTCAATGGTGGTTGGGGGCATGGGAGAGTAAATCACAGGCACGTGTTCAGGGCAGCCATACTGGACACATGGTCATGACGGGCTTCCTACTTGCCCCCATCATAATCGAACCCACTGTGCGAGTTGTTGCAAATGAGGCACAAACGTGTCAAGCCAGGCCTGGGTGAACCCTCTGGTAGGCTCTCCGTGTGGGCCCCTGGAACATTCTTCCAGGATGACCGACTACCCATGTTATTAGCCCAGGTGAACCTCTGGTAGGCTCTCCATGTGGGCCCCTGGAACATTCTTCCAGGATGACCAACTACCCATGTTATTGACCCAGGTGAACCTCTGGTAGGCTCTCCATGTGGTCCCCTGGAACATTCTTCCAGGATGACTGACTACCCATGTTATTGACCAGGCACATGAATCTTTGACTGGGTATAGTGGATCTCTCACAGGCAAGAAGACTAGACTGGCAAAATCAGTAGTGAGGGTTATACTTACATCTGGTCGGGCCAAACCAATAGGCCCCACCATATGGGAGTAGCTGTATTTACCTAATTCTAGTATACAGGAAAGGAGCAGTATATGACATTAAACCATATATATATAGGTGCCAAGATAATAGGGAGGGTGGAGGGGAGTGGAATATATAGGAATTGAAATGGGTGGGAGTGGTTTCTATGTCTTTTTCTTTTTGGCTACCCCTGGTGTAGGGTGAAAAAGCCTTTGGTATATGTATGTATATATATATATATATATATATGTACAACACTGAATGGGTCCCAGTGAATAGATATACATTTTTATCAACCACAACACACTTTAATTCTAAGCCACCAACATCGGGAGACCCGCGGAGGCCAACATGCAGCACAACAGCACTTGTCACTTGCTAGCCCTGGTTCGAGTCCTTAGTCATACCACATTTCAATTTCTGCATGTTGGCCTCTGCAGGTCTCCCGATGTTGATGTCTTAGAATTAAAGTGTGTTGTGGTTGATGAAAAATATATATATATATATGTATGTATGATAACAATGAATATGTCACAGTGGCCTAGTGGTTAGAATAATGCAGGTAAAGGATGACTTGCAGTGATAACCTGAATTTTTTATAATTGATATAGCATTTCTCATATAAAGCTCCTTAATCACTAAATAACCATCCCCTCCTCTTGTATTACAGCAGTTAGCACGGAGGGCGACCTGATGGATGTTGTCGGTAGTCAGAGAATGGAGACGGATGGTACGAGCGACTCTGACGAGGCAGCCATGGCAGTTATTATGAGTCTCTTGGAGGCAGATGCGGGGCTTGGCGGTCCTGTGGACTTTTCCCACTTACCCTGGCCCTTACCGTAAACAGAGTAATGCTCGAGTAAGGTGGTCGTTAAAGAGAAAACCGATTTGAGGACTTTTAAACTCCTTTTAAGTATTGAATTTAACCCGTTCATTACCATGACGCACTTTTGTATTTTATTATGGAAAATACCATCACTACCCTTTCACCTGGTAGTTTTCTGGAGTGTGAGCTCTGCGTGTGGCCATTCTTCACAAAGAAATAAAATTACAGTGCGACCTCTCAGTAACGGACGTTAATTAGCTGTGTTTGCGTTGTTTTCGCTGTGTTTTCGCTGTGTTTTTGGTGCTGTTGTTTAGTGCATGCAATCACTATGCCACCCAAAAACCACTCCAAAACACTAAAAACACAGCGAAAACACCACAAACATAGCTAATTAACATCCGTTAATGAGAGGTCTCGCTGTACCTGTGCTGTATTTTTTGCACCATAGAACATGAACAGTGTCTGATTTTCTAGAAATGGCATTATTTTTGTTTGAAAGTTGGTACAAGAGTATTCAATTTTGTGTGCTTTGTAAAAATTTTTATTAAATTAACAGTAATACATAAGCAAGAAGCTTTGACAAAGTTTAGATGATGTAAACAAATGCAGCTGGATCAGTCCCTTTCCCTAATGTCCAATGCAGTACTGATAACAAGCATTGCCAGTTTAGATAGAGAGACTGAAAAACTACCTCTACTCACACAGAAACTTTTTTTTTCTGTCCAATTTGCATTTTTTGAGATTTACCAGTGAAAGGGTAGATCAGGTGCAGGCCTTGATCTGAATGGAGTCTCATTTGATTGGGATCAAGTCAGAGTAGGTTCTGCCCTGTACCTGAATAGAGTAGCCTGGTGTTTGCCACAATAGAACTTGTAAAAGGGTGGTAGTGAATTAGACGACAATTTTTTTTAATAATTATCAACAAATATGAGCTTGGATGGTACAACTTTTTTGGGTACTGTGATTATGAAATTGCTGTATTTGTTGCTCTGACAGAGTAAAAAAGAAAAGTATTTCACAAAAGAGAACGGCATCAGCCTTATTTTACAATTAAGGTGAAACTGCAGGATGGAGACATAATGAAGTGTAGCTCACATAGAAGCCAATTTTAGTTAATGTATTTGTGTGTGTGTGTAACAAAAATGGACAATAGGGTTAGTGCTGCTGCTCATTTTACTCGTATGTAGTTAAAGCACGGCAGGTCCTTATCCCGACCAATTATAATAACCTTCCCAGTGCAACATACAAGAAGCAGCTGTTAAGGATGCTCCAAGTTCCTGAGTAAAAGTTATAAATTATCGAGTAATAGAACATTGTAGGGTAAATGAACTTGTCCCAGTTTCCAAAAAGTACAAAGTTGATACAAAACACATGTTGCAGATTAAAATACTTTATAGTTATTCATACAGTAATGATGAATGGTTATTTTTTATTGTTATTGCTATTCTTATGGTAAGCATAACTACGGTTATCGCAAAAATCAGTGGCTCAAGTAATCTGATCTGCCTATCATGTCAGGTCAACACTAGCATGTGGTTTCTTCTTGCCCCCTCCCTCCCCCACCTCTGCTTTCTATCTATCTCCCCTTTCCCTTTACCTTTCCTTCTCCAACCCGTTTTCACCTGTCCTCTTTCATAAGCTCCCTCATCTTTCTCCTCTTTTATTCTATTCCTTATGTCCCTCTTCTTCCATTCACCAAATCTTCATCATTCTCATCCTTCCCATGCCATCTTTATCTTTGGCCGCCTCTATCGTCTACGTCCTCCTATACCTCCATCTTGTTTATGCCTCGTTTTTCCTACATTTCCCCCCCATCCCTCACGTGATTCCATCCCCTTTTCCCTGTGCTTTTGTATTCGGTCTATACCTCCATTCCACCCCTCATGGCATATCCCCTATTGCAGTCTATTTCTTTTCCACCATCAGCTGTCTTCTCATCTTCCCAATCCTCCAACATTTCATTTCCATGTTTCCCCCCCTCCAATGACCGTCCTCATCTGATTTTTCATGCTTTCTTCTTTTGTCATTTCCATTTCTCTCTCTTCCTGATTTTCCAACTATTCCTTTTTGTCACCTTCATATACATCATTTCTTCCCTTAAGTCTTATTCCTTCAGTTCCTATCACATGTTGGCTGTCTTTTCAACCTCTTCAATCCTCCCCTAGTATTGGCTTATTACAGCACTTCCAGGAACCAATGAAATTATTATTGATGATAATAACTGTTGCTGTGAGCTTCACTGAATTGAAACATCCATGGTCACAGTGGCTGGCAGCAATCCTCAAGCCCTCATATAGATTTTTCTTGGTCCAGATGGACTTGGGGGGATTAAAAAGTGTAATGAGAAATAGACATTTGAGAATGGATGCTAAGAGGAGATTGCTGGTTTGAGTCATCTGCTTCCTTAATTCTGAGAAAAGGACCTTTTCCTTAAGGGTGGAGTGAGTGGCAGCAGTCTGGCATTGTTTCTGAGGAAGACATACTTTGATCAGTATAGGTCTTTCAGAACATATCAGTGGTTTGCTGGTTTGTAGGTCTGTCACCAAGAGGTGAATTTCCCTACAATGCACCTTGGCCTTCGAGCCAAAAATTCCATTCCTACAATGCACCTGAGTTGATTGAGGTTCTTGTTAGGGGTTGTGTTGGGGAAAAACTCGCCGTGGATGACAAGAGCTCTGTAAACCATTTTGGTGGATGGGGCACTGACACTGCCCTTTGATGAGGTCCCCAAGCTGAGTAGGACCCACAGAAGTTGGCTGCATCATTGTGCCTTGGTGCAGCTTGATATCAGGGCAGCTTTCAGCATTCTGTGCAGGCATTCCACTATGCTGTTGGTTTTGGGGTCGTAAGCAGTGATGTGTTGGATGGTGGTACCTAGAAGCTGGCTCAGGGAAGCCCACAGTTGTGAGTTGAATGCAGTGCCATGGTCTGATGTGATGTGGTCAGGTAAACCAAATTTGGCAATCCAACTGGATACAAGGAGATATTGGTCATGGGTATTGCTTCTGGACAATGTGTTGAATGGTAAATTGCTGTGAACAGGTATGGAAGTAGAGTATGGTAAGAAATCTTTGTGTTGTAGGATTGAATTGAGGCTGGGGTGCAAGTAATTTCGTGACAACAATTATATATCAAAAGAAAATCTAGTATGGTGTTCTGTTGGTGATTGCAGGACCTAGAGTACCCAGTATGATCAAGTAATCAAAAGAAAATCTAGTATGGTGTTCTGTTGGTGATTGCAGGACCTAGAGTACCCAGTATGATCAAGTAATCACACTAAAGTGTGATTACTTGACCATAAAGAGATAGGTTCTGAAAGTGTGTGCATTGTAGTATTTTGTGTGGTTATTCAAAATTAGAAATTTATATATGAAGTTGGATGGCCCTTTCAGAGTTTATAGAGCAAGAACTTTATCTGATTTTCATATATTTTCCCCATTATTTTTATTTTTTTGAAGAGGTTGATATCTGATGAAATCTTAGGAGTGAAGTTGTGTGTCTGTTTACAGCATTTATTTTCTATTTGATGAGCTCTGTACTTTATAACAGCCATGTTGAATATAAATGGATGTCCATATCCCTTAAGTAGATAAATTGTTTACTAGTGTGTGTACCTAATTCAGGACCAGTGACAGGTACTTGCAAGTAGTGGTCCTGCAAGATGAGATAATCATCTCCTTATTGCCCATTAACACCTTCACCATCTGAAGGTCCCCTAGAGGCTGACACCCAAGTCTCTAAATGTGGTCCAAGATCTCTGTCCACTTCAGCTGCTTTTCCTCCGTCTTTACAGTAGAGCTGACAACTGATAACTGCTCTCCTCCTTCTCCCAGTACTATAAGTTGGTGATGTAGTGTCCATGTACTAATACAACAGAGACAAGAGTCCAGAGTTTCATCACTGTAGGGGAGAGCCCCAGGATTTTTGCCAACCACTGTGGGGCTGTGGATATCTATTCACTGAAAACTGAGGCGAATGTTATTATTGTTATATTTATCTTGACCCATGGTTTTTTATTGAGATGGTGTAGTTGCATTGGCCAAATAAAATTAAGCTGGTGTTTAGGAGTCAGTGTAGACAGCTAGATATGTTTACTCCAGTCATAAAAAAAAAATAAAATAAAACTCACCATCCATCTGTCATGCAGTAGGAAGTGAGGAAACCCCATTGGGTTACTCACGACCACCTGCTTATGAGTTTAAGACAGTATCTGCTGGGCAACCTTGCCCAACTCTAAAAGAAAAAAAAAAGAAGAAGAAAAAACCTACTATACTTTATATAATTGTAAAGAAAAAGACATTTAGATAATTTACTCGTGTTTTGCAGTTTAAACAAAGTAGTGTTTATACATGAGAAGATTTTTATTTTGAAAGTAATTTAAATAAGAATTGCAGAATCCACATGAAGGGTGGCTACCTCTCTTATAAGGTGAAAGAAGCCTTTTGGTATGTAGATAGATGGAATCCACCCTATATATACATCTAGTCTGGTTAATACTTTGTGCCATATTTACATTTCATCCTTAGTTTTTGGTTGTAGCACACAGTAATGTATGCTTTGGTTTAGATCTATGTATTTTAGTATCTCAAAAAAGGTACTGGACAAGGGTTTTGAATCATTCTGAGCTCATCATTATACAGATTATATTTTAACAACGGCGGTGCCAGGAATTTTTAGTTGGGGAGTCTAAGGGGGGGGTGTGCAAAGTGTTGGGGGGCTATTAGTAATATGATAATACACATATATTATCCTCATTTCAGAAGGGGAGGGGGTTAATGGTTGGGCTAGCACTGATGGCTGACAAATCTTTAGCCCTGGCATTAAAAAATTCCACTTAATAAAATTATTTCAATGAGTTATAAATTTTCAATTTGCTCATTTCAGTTAGGGGGGCTGGCCACTTTTTTTGGGGCCCCCCCCTGGCGCCGCCACTGTATTTTAAGCCATAACACACTTCAGCAAACATGGCTGTTAATAATTTCAAGAGGCTATAGTCTGAGGTTTCAAGAATAATGTTATGTATATTTTGTTCAGTACCTCAGAAATATTTTGAATATATATATATGTATATATGTATGTGTGTATATGTATATATATATATATATATATATATATATATATATATATATATATATATGTCATGAATGTACTTTGTAAAATAATTGGTCTCCATTATGTAAAAACACCACAAAAACTTTTTATGCCATAGGGGTGAGGTCAGTTATTAATCTTCATGAAATATGATGGGGATAGTAAGGAAAATAAATGCAAGAGTGCTAAGCAGGGGTGGGTAAGGGCGGAGAGACAGGGGAAGGTCACTAATTGTCGTTTGCTTATGTCTTATTATTGAGAAAAAGCATTTCTTATTTTGTCGATAACCAACACTTCCGTCAGTAGAGACAATAGCACACAGAAAAGGTGGTGAAGGAGAGACTTAAGGAGGGTAGAATGGACAGTAGATGTTAAGAAGTGGCCACCATTATTTGTGAATGGCAGCTCCACTGCTTTGTATACTGGTTTGCGTTGGTGAGCATAATGCATGTGATATGGATCGATGTTTCTCATGTGTCACATTTAATGGATATGTTTGAGAAGTTTGTAAATTTTATATATGTTGGAAATGTGTATGGGCCTCAGTTAGTTTCTGGGTCTGGCTAGAAGGATGTTTGGAAGGGTAGATACCAGGGTACTGAACTCCACATATGAAAAATAGAAATAGAAGAGCGGTGGATAGTTGGTGGTAAGTGATAAAGAGAATAGAGCAGTTTTCTGGGCACTATCTGGAGACCAGGCACTAAGCCCCTCAGGTTTACATCTTGTGGAGGCAAGGTAGGTGTGTCTTTTTGCATCCAGCTGGCATTTATCTTAGTTGGAAATGGGGGGTTCAGTTTTCTCACCTTTCCCAGATGGTGAATTAGACTCTTGCAGGTAGAACAGGATAGAGTGCCAAAGATAAAAGTGAGTGGAAGAAGATTGTAAATGGATGAAAGGGTGTTATGGGTTGAAGGCATATTCACATCTCTGTAGACTTTTTTAAGTGGATGAAGAGGGGTGGGGGGTGGCAACATGCCACTACTGCAGTGTCCCCTTAACGCATATACCATTGTTGTATAATAAGATTATTAATCATGGCCAATCTATATATGTCCATACCATGATTAATAATTTTATTTACAAAGATGTTATATGCGTTAATTAAGGGGACACCACAGTAGTGACGTGTTGCCACAGGGGTCACCATAATGAAGCAATGGTGACAAGCTAGCTCCAGCTTTTAGGCATGGCTGTGGAAGATGCAGTTGATTCCCTGCATTGCCCTTGACCTGTGTAGTGTGATGGAGGACAGAGGTGACTATTTATCCAGATGTTGTTGATCCAGGAGGGGTATTAAACTGGTTTTGATGTGTATAAAGTGGTCGTTTGCTTTGGCTCGGTCACCCCACTTGTAATGGGGGAAGGGCCTTTGGTATGTATGTATGAAATTGTACCTATGATCAAGAAAGTTGATGGTAACCAACACTAAGTGTTTATTATTTTCATGATTGTTTAAATTCATAAGAAATTTATTTATGAAAGAGGCACAGGTCTATATAACATGTTCTTCAGTGGCTTTAAGAGCACTGTAAGTTATTGTCAGTGTTTCAACAAGTATGGAGATACAACCACACAGATTAAACTATCAAATTCTTCCAAATCCTACCAGTGTGCGTGGTACCCCTCCACTAAACTGAATTGTTTTATATTTTCCAGAATAAGTTATGTAAGTTTCAAAGAGTTATTTGTAATAGTATTCATCTCTTCAGTCTGGGAGGACACCTATTTCCTGGCTAAAATAATCTTAACATTACCAGAACATAATTCATATAGTGTAACATACATTTCTGGGGAGTCAGTGAATCAGCTGTTTAAATGATACTACAATATTTTAATGATAAACTTGGATCTTCATGTATGTAATGTTTTGATCCTATTTGTCAGTTTGAAATTGAACAATGTCTAGTGAACAACCCAGTGATGCGTGTAAAGATTGCAAAACAGCCGTATGACTAATAAAGTAATAACATAACAGCTTACTGATTGTTACAAGGGTTTAAAAGTACTTATTAATAGATACAATGCTGAAAAATTATTCAAAAACAATTGATAGCAAAAAATTGTAGAGCAATTTGGCAGTTTAGAAAAGTTGCAGAATTATGTATAAAAGGCTGTAAGGAATACAGAACAACCCAGTACATGGTATTTGGCTTGTAGAATAATCCATCCACAATGATATTGGTTGTAAAGTAACTAGGTGACCAGTGCAGGTATTATGATGCACTTTAGTAGTTGACATATGTAATTTGAGACAATTAATGACTTGTGAAAGCTTTGAATACATAATATGATGGGACTGATACATATATCAAGGGCTTTTTCCCCCTTACAATTGGGGTAGCCAAAGTCAAAGGCATAATTCCACTCCTACCCATTTCATCCCCACATACTCCACTCCCATTCACCACCCCTCCCTCCCTCTTTTCTTGGCTCCTCCTGGATGATTGGTCATCCCTGCATCTTGCCCACTGCCTTGGGTCAGAAGCAATGTAGCAAGACAGCACATCCACAGCAAGGCCACTTAATTTTAATTGGTAAACCCCCCCCCCCCTTCCATCCCCTTATATAGAAAAAGAGAAGATGGGAAGAAATCCCTTTGGGCTGCATCAGAATATCATTCACATATACTCCATAACCTCCCCCATCCCCTACCCACTCTCTTCCATGCATCACAGCATCATCCATACACATTCTCCATTCACCCCTATCTTCTGTCTTCTCCCTTCCACAACAGACATTCCCCTCTCTCCCAACACCCATATTACCCCCATCCATCCATCTCATCCTTGGTCACCCCTTCATGTTCACTCCATCCACCTCTACCTTCCACACTTCTTTTACTAATCTTCATTCATTCTCTCCATGTGTCCAAACCATCCCAATACTCTTTCATTAACCCTATCTCCCAACTCCTTTTCCATCCCCCCACTCTCCTCCTCACCTCCATGGTTCTCACTCTATCCAGCTTAACCCCCTACCATACTTCTCAGGCATTTCATCTGAGACACATTTAAACCCTTCTCATATTTTGTTTCTGCCCCCATACAGTGCTGTCTGCACAATCACCCCTTCATACAATCTTCTCTTAATATCCATTCTCAAATGTCTATTTCTCATTACACTCTTTTGATCCCGTAAGGCATTTGCTTCTCTGAATCTACACTCTACCTCCACCTCCACTCCTTTTCCTGCCACATTCACTGCCAAGTATCTAAAGTTATCCACTTCCTGGATCCTCTTTCCCATAATACTCACTTCCAATTTGCTGCCATCCTCTCCCCGTGTACATCTCGTCACCTTACTTTTACCCATTTATCTTCAACTTCCTTCATTCTCACACCTTCCCAAACTCTGCCACTAACTTCCTTAATCCCTCTTCTGATCTTGCTGCAAGTGCAGTGTTGTCAGCAAACAACTGGCTTACCTCCCACGTTTCTCTATTTTCTTTAATAATCTCCAATCCCCTGCCCATTACCCTTTCAATTACCTCTGCAGTTCTATTCTCTCTGTTTTTTCTTGCTTAAATTTCCAGTGTAATTTCATTTCGCGCAATTTCATTTCAGCTTGCTTTCACTGTAATTCTAAACGTTTTATTGAGCATGCTACTTCATTCAGGGCTTCGGGAGGAAGCCTTTCATTCCGTATAAGTTATTCGACTATCCCTTTAATTATCTCATTTTTAGGATCACTAGGATCATCTAATTCTGTGTCCAAATGAGACGCATGATTTATCAACTCTTAAATTTTAAGTTTCTTGACACTAGGGTTAGATAGAAACTCTTCAAACTGTGAGCTATCCATTTTCATTTCCGACGATTCTGCTCCTGTCGATTCGTGAGGTGACGAATGGCTTAACGTCGTAGCTCGATCAAACGGTTGAATCTTGATACTTGTTCCGTCCTGTAAAACCTTCAGATCCTGTGAAGTCTCCTATGGGTCCTGTCACACGTTAGTTTCTGTTACGGTGGTGCGGTTAAAGCTCTCCTTCGCCGGTCCTCATTGGGATCCTTATATACTTCATGATGCTTCGGATAGTGTTATGTACACGACCGCCTTCCCACACAAAGTCATTTCGACTTTCGTGCACCAGGGAAAGGTATATTAAAGGGATGGGAGAAAAATGTTCATTAGACACATGACGAAAATTGGACAGGTTTAATGAAGACAATGGGAAATGGAACTGTGTACATAAGTGAAGTATTCGGGCCATAGGCTTTTGACCGCTGAACAACTATGAGAAGAGAGAGAGAGAAAGATGTTAATTAGAGCTGTTCAATCTTCAGGATTTGGCCAGAGTTTGGATAGTTAAATAACTACCACAGACAACCGTATCAAGCCGATTGTTGAACAGCCCTGGACTCTTTATAATACCAAGAGGTTATCTACGTATGTGTATAAGTACGTGGATATGATAGCAGGCTGGCTATCTATAAAAAATCGAGAAATTTTCAGGGCGTAGAACGACCAGAATCTTAGATATCAAATTTAGACATCTAGAGTAGATCGTATCGTTCAATAGCTGAATCAAGTCTAACACCAGTTTCCGTGGCTTGTGCTCAACTTGTATACTTCTTGATAACGCATTTGTCTGAGTCACTGTTCACTTATTACGTTTCAGCTGGGTTCGAGTCCTCAGCTTGACTATGTATCAGTTTCCGTATATGCTTCCATCGAGCTCCTTGTCAGTCTCGACCGTGATGGCATGAAATTAAAGTGAAAATGAATGTGGTTGAAATATATATATATATATATGTTTGTGTGTGTGTGTGTATTATTAAGACATTCTGACAGGTTCGCGTAAGTGGAAGTAGGAAACACAGGAGTTTTAGTCTGAGTTTATTCCTAATTTCGCAGATGACCACGTCCAGAGTGAATAGATAGTTCATCTGTTCATGCAAGGAGGTTAGCACTGTGAACATGGTCATCTTGATGGTTGGGTGGATATTTTCCCAACAAAATAAAATAAAAACCATCCCTGCTGGGCATGTTGGGGACTGGTAGATAGTGCCAGACCCATCAAAGCCTACTATTTCATGCCTTCAAACCAAAGTCTGATGACAAACCAACGAAATTATGTGTCTGGTCTGGTGTGGTTGGTTGTGTGTAATGCATTCCGACGAACTCACCAGCCCATATTTCCTGCTCGTTCTGGGCGTTCATCCTCTGAAGATTCCTCACTCTCGACATGTTCTTCGTCAGTTGAGTCTTGTTTGGATATCCGAGTTGGTTCGTACATGTATCCTTGTACCGTACCCACATTGGGACACGAGAGGGTATCCAAATCCGATAGATCTTCTTCACTCGGTGTGAAATTCCCATCGTGTTGCTCGCTGCGCGCTGGCAATATTGACGTCATCAGTTGCCCTAGCGGTGGAAAATGTAACTACGACAATGAAAGATTCGTCTGCTACCAGGCACATTTAAGATAATGCTATTTGGATAAAATCAAGACTATAAAATGCTAGAAACGTGCATTTTAGTGTTCTAACTTCTAAGTTATATTTTGATGCATGAAATAACAAAAAATAAAAAATCTAAAACCTTCTCGGTTGACCTTTAAGCCTCCCTCTGTTTTGTCCGGGTATTAAAAAAAGAAAAAGAAAACTAGAATTGTAGTTTTAAGCCCAGGTGAATCTTCTCGTTTGTGATTATGTTTGTGATTAGCGCAAGATTAATTTTTTTATCGTGTGCCTAGTGATTGTCTTATACATATTTGATAAATGTGAATTTTCGTTGTCGGGAGACAAGGGACGGCCAGAGGATTAATCGAAGTAAAGTATCCAACTATGCCCTTCGAAGTGATTATTAGTTCTACCTATTAAACTGAAATATTAATAACGTTTAAGTATAGAGTACACCATGTTTACATTCTTATAGCATCAATATTGTATTTAGAAGTCATTCGTGTTTCACCAAAGGAAAACAAACATTAAAGTATTTGTGATAAATAATATACAAGTAGAATTTTCTTCTAGTAATCTCCCTCTGGTGCCACAGAAGGCATAAGAAGGTCGAAAGCTTGCACAATCTCATGTACGCTTTCAATATTGTGTACGATTTTCCGGTTATCTTTGTGGAATTTCTTCAGTAGTACTCCAATTATGAGCGACGTTTCGGAACAACGTGGTTTCATCTTCAAAGATGGACTAAAAACTATTTGGGACAGACCACCTGTATCGCTGGATCGGTGTTTCTGGGAGGGAAAGAGAAATCTGCAGGGAAATGAAATGATAGTCGGGTGTAAAATGGGGCTATTGCAGCTGAGCATTTTAAGGGATATTTATTGGAACTTGTGTCATGTCTCAGGGGGTATGGCTAGGAGACCTGGACATCAAGGCTATATCAACTGTATTAACATGACCTGGACATCAAAGCTATATCAATTGTATTAACATATGTTAACTGTATTAACATGACATCAACTGTATTAACCAAAAGCGGGGAAAATAGTCCAAGACGTAATTGTAGAGAAAGGTAGACATAGGGGAAATTTATCATTGGGAGGTAAAAATGAAACTCAAGGCAACAATCAATTAGATTATGACGCCTTAAGAGAACGTGCTGTAGATCAAGCAGAATGTAAAAAGATCGTCGCAGCAGCTGAGAGTCTCCCAAAACCTTCAACACTGGATTAAATATGCAATATATCTTGATACAATCTAAGTTGGCTAGACCTAAACACATTCAAAAAGGAGGAAGTAGGTTTGAATACGAAAGGATAACTGTCATAAACTCGTTTAATACAACAAACTGGATAACAAGACACAAAATATGGAAGTCGCGAAAATACGTGCGACAGAGTAATAGATGACATTAGATTCCTTTTACAAGAAAAAGTATATAATGTAGTCGCGAAAAATAATTGTGACACAAAAGAGAACAAACAGGTCATTTAGTGTGCAAATGTGTTTCTATAAGAAGGAATAACGTCGAGAAGACATGCGACATATACATATGTAAAATAGAAAAATAAGCCACGGAAGCCATGAGACGCATACGTAGGTAAAAATGTTAAGTCGCGAAAGACATGCGACGTATAAGTATGGATATACTGTAAGGCAGAGAAGGTAAGTGTTCGTGTTTGTTCTCGGACAATTTGGAACCAGAAATTAGGTTATACATGGTATATATAGTCCATCCATGGCGTCAAATAACAGAATTGCTGGATGGCATTATCAATATCGGTTAATATTTTGTAGAATATATCCGTAGACATATCCTTTACAACTGTGGTCACAAAATATTTCAAATAATAATATCTCACTTTTCAAACCTAGGCCAATACCCAAAATAATGTATATGATACAAAAATGAATAGTTTAATTTACGACTTGGGCCGCCAGTCGTGAGCTTGCCACAGTTGTGTTTCTCACACTATTTCTATGCCAGAGGCACCTGTTAGTTGGGCTGTCCAACGGTAACAAAGCATACAAGTCGTATACAAAGCTTAAGACAAGCAATGGTTACGTGAAATATTATGTACTATTTGACACTACGATTGACGAGATTTTACCAAATGTCATTTCAAACATGATAGTCAATATCAATCAAGGGTATAATGACAAATTAATAGAAATTACGAATAAATCCGTTCTCTCTTCTTAATCTTGTGGGAAGATACGTTGGGCGTGTGGCCGCTGGGTCACGTTCGCACACAACGTCATGGTATACTTCGATATTTATGTTATAGTTTAGTCTTTCGAAAAAGATGGGCCCGATGTTATAACAATCTATACCAGGTTAGAATAGACAAGCTATATAACTGTCATTGTTGCTACACCGTAACAAGATTGATGTAAAACTTATCAAAAAGGTGGCGGTACTTTCCATTAAATTATATCGTCTGGTGTTACTCAAAAGAATATCTGTGAAAGGCGTCACCATGGCAAGGGTGTTAAGGTTATAGAAACAAAATACAGTCGAACCTCGAAAGCCCGGACCCCGAATGCCCGAACCCTCGTATGACCGGTCGAAATGAACAAAGGGCGGACTTTTCAAGCAAAGTTCCGTATTTGTCCGGTAGGTGACAGCGACGGCCGTACACGTGTACTCAAACCCGGACCAGTCAAGCCGCCACCAGGGCTGCCGTTTCGTAGAATTTTGTACCAAAACGTAGTAAAATAGCGGCATGTGGCAACTGCACAAGGACATGAGGAATTTTTTTCTACATATCAGCAGGCTGTTAAAAGCATTCAAAAACTCAAACTTTTGTTTAAAAATCATAGAACTAGTTATCAAATAATAAATGGTACATCAAAATATGACTTATTGGTAATTGTGTTACTTATAAAATATACCCCAAAAGATACGTTTTTACCGTGTAGAAAAAAACATTCTACGCTAAAGTTTCAGCTTTCTTTTAGCGATGAAAAAATATATATATATATATATATATATATATATATATATATATATCTTACTGAATATGTTAGGGCATGAGGGTCTTATATACATTCAAGAAAAAAAATAGAACCAACATTTTGTCAAAGTTTGACAAGTATATCTTGCTATGAAAGTCGGCACATGCTCGGGAAAAATGTATGTCCCGGTATGGCAACACTCTTCCATTCTACACGGCAGTGTAGCAAATGTGGCAACCCTGGCTGCCACCACTGTCCCGCGTGCATACCTCCCGATATTTACAGTGTACGTAATAAAAAATACAGTACAGTACACTGTATATACAGTACATTTACATGCCTGTATTACAGTTATTACAGAATTATTAGTACAGACGCTCCTCAACTTACGTTTTAGTTACGTTCCGAATGGCCGAACGTAACGTGAAAATGAACGTAAGTTGTTACTGTACGTTCCAGTAATGTATGACCGTTCATACTGTACTATACATCCATAAATTCTATTACCGTATCTTATAAAACACCCCAAATCATTAATTATAAACATAGTATTGTAAAATAATAACATTAATTTCAAATAAATTCAAGCAACATAAAGTGAGGGTGGAGGAGAAGGAGGGGGAGGAGGAGAAGGAGGAGGCAAGGCACGTTCAGTCTGTCGTTTGTGCCATGTAAACAATGGACGCAGTGTCATGCGTAAGTATCGTTTGAAAGTCTCGTACTACGGAGAGCGCGCTAAACTCAAAAATTCACAAAAAAAAAAAAAAAAAGTTTTATAATCAGTTCAAACGTAAAATAGAAAAAAACGTAAAACGAATAAACGTAAGTACAGCGTCTGTATTACAGTATTATTATTACAGTATTGTTATCATTACAATGTTAGAGTATTATTCTTATGTGTTTCTATGCCATATCATACATTACCTATACGTATACCGCTACGAAAATCTACGGGTGTTAGGGGGATATTTTCGATGACCGGACTTTTGGCATGACCGGACAACCCTTCCCCCCAATTAGTCCGGGCTTTCGAGGTTTGACTGTATTGAATTTCAAGATTCAGACCAAGAAACACGCATGATGCGCCGATAGCTTATAAATGGATATAAAAAGGATTATATCTGTTGATAGAATTGCTAACTGGGTTTTTGGGGTTATGAAATAGTTGCGAGGTGGAGCGAAGGTTTCTAGCAGAGAGGTGAAACGGGATTTTACGAAGTCGAGGAGTCAGAAGTACCGAAACCGTCCGACGAAGTTCTCCGTGTTGAAGTCCTCTTCTCCTTTGGCGCTTGAGACTCTGGTAGGTTTCCATTTCATTGCTCACTTCCAGTACTCTCCCTCTCCTCTTCGTTCTCCTGCCCGTCCTCCTCTCCCTTCGAGGTTCTAATGCTCCCAAAGAACTGGCCAGGTTTCAGAGGACTACGGTTATCGGGTGTTTTGTATTCCTCCAGAAGGTATTTTTTGAAGAGCACCAGGACCTTTGATGATCTGAAGTTCTTTAATTTGGTTCGGATGACTTCGTTCTCTTCCTGGCACTCTTCTTTCTGTCCTTGATGGTTCTCTGAATGTGTTGCATCCTGGTTTGCTTTAGTTCTTTGGTTTTTGCTCTTTGTCTTAGAGCGGTCGTGGTGTTTCTCGAGATGTGTCTTGTTCATGGATCTGTTCTTGCTGCTGCTCCCTTTGCTGTCTGTCTTCTGGGTAGTGGCCTTCAAGGCACCGCTCACTTTATCTTTATATTCCGTCTTAGATCGATTTTTCAAGTTCTTTGGACCTCTCTTCTTTTTGTGGAGGCCTTCTTTAACATCGGAAGCCCCGAGTTTAGATGTTTTGTTCTTCGGTGCCTCGAAGTGAGATGGGATCGGAGAGCTTTCGGAAGTGTTTTTTAATCCGGCGGCGTCCTCATGTTCCTCCTGCGTTTCAGATGACTTTGTTCTTGCTTTAGCTTCTGGTTCGATTCTTCCTTCTACAGCGGCTTCTACAGTTCCTGCCGCAGTTCCTGTATCTATTCCTGTTGATCCTCCGGATGTATTTTTGGAGAACTACAGGTCCATTCATTTAGTGGGAGGAAGATTCATAAATAAATTAATGGATTAAAAGTAAATCAAACCTATGACTTTCAACTGCTGAGATTCATGCCTCGAATTAATGGATTAAAAGTAAATCAAACCTATGACTTTCTACTGCTGAGATTCATGCCTCATTTATTTTGGTCTTATCCTTAACTAGCCCTTGTCTAACCTAATTTCTAATATTCCTTTCACAGTGTCTGATATTTTATCTATCTTTCTATACTCCTTTTCCCCTCGCCTTTTTCTGCTCTCCCACCCTCTCTTCCTTTCCTCCTACTGTTCCTCCTCAACCTTATCTACTTCATATTCTTCTCCTTCCCAATCCCCTTCTGTTGTTTTGCATTCCTCTGTTCTTATTTTACATTAACCTCTTTCTCCTCTTCTGTTTTTACTTTTACCCTTTTCTTTTCATCCTTCCCGTAAAAACTGCTTTCTTGAATGATATCTTTCCTTTTCCCTCCCTCCTCCTCTTCCCTCTCCAGTGTACATAGATACAGTCCATATCTTGACTCTAAACAGCTCCTCAAGAGAACGCTTTACTTATCAGAAGTAGCCTACTCTTCCCATTGAGTACTACCAATCATACCTCCCATTGAATACTAACAATCCTGTTTCCACACACCTCGTCCTCCCTCGAGGTGCTAGCTGGTTCCCCCTCGTCGTCGTCTTCCTCGAAAGGATGCAAAAGGGTCAGATCTCTCTTCATTAGATTCCTGGGTTGTTTGAGGAAAAGTGCGTAGGGCGTGGCGAAGGTTGTCTCCCCCGTGGCCACAAGGTCCTGGAGGTCCTCATCCTCATCCTCAGATGTGACACTGGAGGAGTAACGTGGAGAGATCAAAGTACCTGACTTGAGTCTTCGATAAAACAAGAGGAAGAAATCTTTGCTATGTGAACGATACGTTACGTTTGATCAGTATCGCTGTCGTCAATGTGGCGGTGTCTATAGGTTCTGTTGATTAAAAGCCTGAGAAAACCAGACAATGAAAGTGATATCGCAGTTTTAAATCACTGAGTCTTTGAATGGGTATAGGAGGGGTATCCCACAACATAATAGAATCATCTAGCGGCATTTGTGCTAATTAAATAAGTGCGTTAAATGTTTCGTTAAGGGGTTCATAGTCTTGTTCAACCCAATGGCATTCTAGATTTTGTTTTGATTCATACTGAACGTATCCATTCAACTGAAGGGTAGAACCCTCGAACTAAACTGATTGAGTGGACTATTTAAAGGTGTTCGTGGAGAAGGATGAGATCACCTAATTTTTAATTCTAAGTGTTAAGGTTTTGGGGATCGATCAACCCACCTAGATGAAGTCATTCCCCAATAGTCACCCAATACAAGCAACAAAGGGGAGAAGCAACAACCTTCCCAGACACATTTAAGCCTTTAAACTCCAATGATAAGATTCTTGTCATTTGGTCAAATAAAACAAAAAATCATAAAACACCAAAATGTTTGATCAAACACCAGAAAAATATGACGTCAGTCCTCGCGCGGTCAAGCCGCATCAGATGATATTCGGATGTACGGGCCGACGCGAGGCCTACCATATCCGGTTTTTCGTATCTACACCACAAGCGGCTGACATGAGTTGAATGGGTTAAGCCTACCTTGGTGCCACCCCGGCCCAGGCCCGTGCTGAGGGGGGGAGGGGGGGATCCCCGAGCATCTGCCCCTTTGCCCTGTGCCCCAAAAGTGCCCTTCACAAAAATATATAAAAATGAATGAAAAATTATTTTTCACAGGCTTTTCCCATTTTCTTACCATTCAGAAATGATACTGTGGAAAATGGTGTTGCACCCAGCTACCGGATAGTTGCCAAATACGAATAATACAAGAGTGTGAAGTGCCCAATTTCCAGCCCAAAGCACCTGCCCCTTGCTTAAAAGTGGCAGTTTGCCGACAAGATTGACGAGATAAACACCATATGAGGACGGAGCCTTTATTTGTACGACGTTTCGCTTATTACAACTTTTTCAAGTACAAGTTGAGATACAAATGCTTGAGATTAAATTTAGAAGCAGCAATCATTCAAGGAACGAACACTATTGAACAAAACAGGGGCATGTTTAACATCTCGCCTCACATTATTCCCCTAATACCCATGGCCAGCAAAATATTACATATCTAAACCCCCTTTGTGGACATTTCGCCCACGGACGTTTGGGCCAGCATTCTCATCCTTTCCCAGTGTCCAATCCCCCCCCCCCTTCTCCTCCTCCTCTTCCTCCCCCCCCCCTTTTCTCTCCCCGTTCCCTCCTTTCCCCTTATTTAATCTCAAGCATTTGTATCTCAACTTGTACTTGAAAAAGCTGTAATAAGCGAAACGTCGTACAAATAAAGGCTCCGACCTGCCCCTTGCAATGTCTGTGCACGTTACTGCCTCGGGCCACTCTGAAATACTTCCACATCGTCATCTGAGCGTTTAGGTCCCCCCACACAAACACCTTGTACCGTCTTGAGCCAATAATACAGTGGCGGTTACTTTCCTCGACAGAGAGAATAAGTATTCCCTCCATAACAGAACCGGAATTTATCCAATCCACAACTGCTTATTTCATACTACTGAACAACATCGTACTCTCAGACCTACCTCGCTCTTCCGGTCCTCACCTTAAACCGAGCTGGACTACCTAATATTTTTATTCCTTAACACTGCCAGTAGTCCCCAAGCTGTACTACCTAATATTCTTATTCCTTAGCAATACCAGTGGGTCATCCCCAGCTTTACAGTGTCATTCTGAAGTTAATACAGACTTCATTTCTTCATATGGAAAAACCAGCCAATTGTGGACCCAAACAAATGGCATGAAGATTCTGTGCCCAACAATAAGACTAACCTTTATCCATCCCATCTCCCATTCCATCTCTAGGCAAGATATTTCAGATACAAAACAATAAAACACTACTTATACTCACGACGATATTTTAATCACCATATGAAACAGCGATGTCTTTGATGTATGGTATGTTTACATACTGCCATTTACGACGAAATGTCAATGTTGCGAATGTTTAAAGCTTCGTATCTCTAAACAATTTTTTTGACGCCCATGTCCATCTGGTTCTACACACACGCAACATATTAGAAAATGCAAATGACTGCCTGGAGATGGAGAATCCATCGTAAAATCTTTCTTTTAGGCTTCCGTGGAGCTTTATTCATCTTCATATTTCAATCCCTAGCCTCTTCCATACAGTGACGCCTACGTAGGTGGCATGAGGAGCAGGTGGGTACTCGATGATGCCCACGTCGGCATCTTGATTATATTTATTGTAGTCGTACCTACGTAACCTCCATTTTCTCTAAACTGGCTTCATCATATTTTCTATGGTTATCAAAATTCACGGGTGAATGCGATTATTATGACGCAACATCGCACGTCGGGCAGCTAATGCTGCCATATGTGCGATGTGCCCCGGAGTAAAGAGGCTAGCGCGCGTGGGGAAATTTCATAGACACTAGGAGTTGCCCAAGTAAACATCCTCAATTTATTCTTTACCACAGTCGCCCATATAGCAAAACATATTCCCCAAAGAATTGCTGTCAGCTAAATCGTTGGTGATTTTTTTTTCTTTGTCAGGGCCCATTCTATCCACATTAACCCCCTTCTACAATGATCAATATCCTCAAAATAAGTCATCATATGCTTCTGCAGATGATGACGCTGCAAGGACACTCCCAGTCATAAAGACTCAATTTCCAGGTCTGATCCTAGAATCTTGCCCTTTCATTGTCCCCTTACTATAAACATCTAAAAACATCTTGTCTTTGAACCAGGGAACTCAAGTATCAATTCTACACCAGTTGCGAAGTCGACAGGCATAATTCTTTAATGTCAAACTAAGAATATATATATATATATATATATATATATATATATATATATATATATATATATATATATATATATACATACACTCACACACAGCACACACACACAACCAAATGCACCTTTTGGCATAATGTCTAAAGAATACCACATTTTGTAAATGTCATGACTAATATAATTGACCCACACCTCCGAACCACTCTATAAAACCAAAATGATCCTCAACATCTACAACAAACGGTCATCAAGGGTAGAAGTACTGGTGGATTTCCGGCGATGAAATATGATAGTCTCTCCCTCCTCCTCCACTTCCCTTCCCTGCTCCTCTCCTTTCTTTCTCGCCCCTTCCACTTCCTTCCCCTTTTCCACCTTTGTTATACATGAAACCATGCTTCCATACTTAGACACAGACTACGAACGAATAAACTTATGTACCACGCCTTAACATCTTCGCGCCCAACATGTCCGTCTTGATTACCACAACATTACATTTACGTAACATTGTAACTAAAATATTCACACAACATTTATATTCATACATCACACGAGTATATACAATTAAATTTACATGTAAACTATATGTTGTAAGTTCCTATTGATTGTGAACACAAAATATAAATAGTTTCAATTATGTAAAAGGATGGTAACCCATGACCATAAGCGTCCACTGGAGGCGATGCACTTGCTCGCAGCAGTTGAAATTGTATAGGCCTACAGTGCGTAGGTTGTGACTTAACTGTAAATAAAACGGCTTTCCAGAGACCACAGTTTATCAATTACCATCCAATATTGTAGTCGAACTGGTACGACTACAACACCTTTCCCTTCTCTCCCCCTCGCTTATTCCTAGTTTCTCTTCCTTCTCTTTGTCTTCACTCGCCTTCCTCCTCCTCAATTAGTCACTTACCACGAGATGCTGAGCTTGTCCCCATCGCCTTCGGCCATTATATTTCCGCCATCCTCGCCCTCATCCTCCAGACAGTCAAACTCTTCGAGACACTTCTCCAACAGGGCTGACGAAGGTGACCTGTGGATGGAAAGGGGAAACAAGAACTTGTCTAAAGTCGTCAGTTGGAGCAATAGTCAGTCAGTCAGCCCACTGACCTGGTCTCTCTTACAGGAGACCCACGTCTCCCAGATAACCGACAATAGCCCCTTAGGGAGGAAATGTTACGTTGCTGTCAAGTATAAATGGGCTGTAAATTGATGCGACCTGGAGGGATTTCTCTTCATCGTTTCTATTTTTGCGTGAAGGGACGAAGAGTGGGGATTGCAGAGCAAATGAAGCGATGGGGTCCCGGTGTGGATGTGCTGTCTTGTTGCAGAAAGTTGTAAAAGAAAAGAAACGAGCATTCACAGATTGGTTATAAAATAGGACGAGAAAATCATATGAGATGTACAAAGAAAAGAGAAGTAAAACATAAGATAAAGGAAGCAAAGAGATCTGAAATGGGGTAAGAGTATGACAGGTGCTGTAGTCATAACATGTAAATCTTGTCAATGAAGAAATTTTAGTCATAACAAAGGTTCTGCTGCTCTAGTACTTTCTTTAGTCCTCGCTGACTTACTGATCCTGTTGCTGTTGCTGCTGCTGGGACTCGTCAAACGAGGCGCTAATGTCGAAGGGTTCAAGGGTGAGGAGCTGATGAATACGCTGACGTAGTTCTTCCGGTACAGATTCGTCATGGCGCCAGTCTTCCTGTAAAAGAGGTTTTTTGATTTATAAACTTTTCCTACTCACACTCCTTCCTATCAAGGTGTTCTCGTTCCACCCCACCCCCAACACTCTTCTGCCCAGATCTGCACCCCAGAGTTCTCCAATTTCTTCTAACGCATGCATTGAAGTCACCCATAATCACCATCTTATCTGATTTGCTGATGTTTTGCAGAGTGGCATCAAGGGCGCTGTAGAATGTCTTTAATACCTTCATCAGTAACTAATGCAGGTGCATATGCTATCAGGGTCAAGTAACTGGTTTTGACGAGGGGAAAGTGCCAAGTCATTAATCGTTCGTTGATACCATTTAGACCTTCAGGCATAATGGCCAGAAGTTTGGTTTTGATTGCAAATCCCACTCCGTGAATTCTTGGTGCATCTTTCGCTAAGCTTCTGCAGAAGAATGTGTAACCCTCTCCTGCTTCTGTCAGGAAATCCTCGTCTGTAAGGCGGGTCTCATTTAAAGAAGCAATGTCTACATCGTATTTGAAAACCTCATTAGCAATCAGAGCTGTTCGGTGGAGAGATCTTGCAACTGTTTCCTTGATTTTGTCCTGAAGGGTCTTAATGTCCCAGGATGCTAGTTCCAAAATCAGTTTGTGTTTATTTTACGGCCGCATTGAACGTTGTCCGATTGACCGCGGCTTGCCAGCCGGAGAGATGTTGGAGTAGACGATTTTTAGGTCACTTTTTTAGGTCTTTTCCTTGACTGAGGTGAGCTGTGTGACATCCTAAAAAGGTCAGCTCTGTCACGCATGCGCCTGACGAAAACGAGCACTACTCTAGCCCATCCGTCAGCGACCATCCATCATGCGCCGCCCAACGTACAGGACTAAGGCTAGAGGCTTCCACTCTAACGCAAACCTGCCCCTACCCGCCCTGCCCCTACCCGCCCTGCTCCATCGCCGTGGGATTTTAAGGATGATTTTTTGGGTGAAAATTGATGAGTTGAGGAAGAAAGGATGCATAACCAGGTGAGATGTTTAGCGTGAGACAGTTACTTGGACTGGACAAAAGCTCACAATCTTGACAGAGACATGCAATGATGTGTGGCTAGGTAGATCCACGATGACCTACCAGGATGTATCTGCTGCAGAGGATTGCCGAAGAACCATGAAAGTATCCTAACTCCTTCCTCAATGCCTGTCTACATGACGCCCTGTAACCTTATCCCAACCAAAGGTAACCCACACCTGATGTGTTTGACAAGTGTGGGGGCTACGGTATTTATGTAGGATGGCGCACCGTGTAGTTCTGTGGCTTAAGGACTGTGATGTGAGCTTCTTTAATGACTGGCCAGGTAATTCTCCTGACCTGAACCCCAATGAAAACTTGTGGTAGAGGTAGATAGAGATATAGGTAGATAGAGAGATAGATAGACAGATAGATAGATAGATAGATAGATAGATAGATAGAGAGAGAGAGAGAGAGAGAGAGAGAGAGAGAGAGAGAGAGAGAGAGAGAGAGAGAGAGAGGAAGGGGAAACAGAGTTAGAAGGAGGGCGGGAGGGGTGAGAGGCCAGCAGATGTGATAGCAGTAATGGTTGTAAAACTCTTGCGCGACTGCCCACTATGCGAGGCCAGCGCCCGTTCGGACTTTAACCTTGAAAGTGATCCGGAACAATTCATATACAGTACACAGTTTCTTGCTCACATGATATCACTGTTAACGCGATGCCACTGTCATCAGTGGGGGCATCCCGATATCTGATTGGCGGGTAGTGGCTAGCGGCGGACCTTAATCTCAAACTCGTGCAAATGCCTAATTTTTAGGGACCCGTTATGCTCAAACACCCTCGTGGCTTTGGTGTTTCGAAACTGTTAATCGTGAGGGTAGGATGGTGTTAGTTGTTTCTTATCATCACACCTTATTCTGCTTGCTGACATCTATGGCACTGTTCTCAGTAGATTATTGTGTATTTTCATATTCTTATCACTTTCAGAGCCCACACTCTGTTCGTTTTCATACGAGACCTAGATAAAGCCGTCCCTAACACATTATATCAGTTACATCCACTTTCAACACTCCCAACTCACCACGAATTCTCAATAATCTCGAGAGAGAGATAGAGCCCGTCCTCTCCGCACGGTGCCACCACTACTAAGGAATGACACACAAACACACACACACACACACACACACACACACACACACACACACACACAGAATGAGAGAGAGAGAGAGAGAGAGAGAGAGAGAGAGAGAGAGAGAGAGAGAGAGAGAGAGAGAGAGAGAGAGAGAGAGAGAGAGAGAGAGCGCGCAAAAGAGAGAGTGAGAAAGAGAGAGAGAGAGAGAGAAAGGGCGAGAGAGAGAGTGAGGAGGGAGAGAGAGAGAAGGAAGGAAAGACAGAACGAAAGAGAGAGAGAGAGAGAGAGAGAGAGAGAGAGAGAGAGAGAGAGAGAGAGAGAGAGAGAGAGAGCAAAAGGAGAGAGAGAGAAAGGGCGAGAGAGAGAGTGAGGAGGGAGAGAGAGGGAGAGGAGGGAGAGAGAGGGAGAGGGAAGGAAAGAGAACGAAAGAAAGAGACACAGAGAGAGAGAGGGTGTAAATTCGAGGTCAGTAAAAGGAGAAAGATGAATTTGGTATCTAGGACAAAAGATCAATCCATACCGAATACGCCCGTTGTTGTTGTTGTTGTTGTCGTTCCTTCTGCTGGTGTTTGCCGCTCCTGGCCCAAGTGACCCGAGGACCACGTGAGGGTTGGTTAGTGACCAGGCCGAGTGTCTTGATGTTCGAGGGCGATTTTGACGGAAAGGTCCACCTGGAAACCCCTTTCTGAAAAGCTGTCGAATTTGAGTGCTTCGGTCGATCGCTGGCGACCCTAGGACAGTGTTTCGAAGTCGCGTGTCTGGAGGAAGGAGGAGAGATGATGAGGAGGGGCAGGCTGGCGAATCTGGGAGGAACACAAAGGCATGGCACGCGTTCATATACGCGAGCACGCACGCGAACAGTCACAATTACACGCAAGCACGTGATTCATGGCTAAGTTGAATCACACACACGCACACACACGCACACACACACACACACACACACACACACACACACACACACACACACACACACACACACACACACACACACACACAAATAATGAGCTCTGAGTATCGGCAACTAATGAGCTCTGAGCTCACTGCCGTAGGGTGGTGTCTGGCTGTCTCGACAGAGACTGCAGCAGATCCGAGGTGAATACACACACACACACACATCTGGAATAACTTAGATAAAGAAACAGTGTGTGCAAACACTATTCAAGTTTGTAAGAAAAAACTTAATGCTGAAAGATACTAAGACGGGTCACCACGAGCATAGCTCCCTTCCCGTATGATATAACTAGGTAAACTAGGTAGGTAAATACACACACACACACACACGGATAAAAGAAAAACAAGAGGACATGAAAAGAATCTCAAAACGGATAGTTACAGAAGAGATCTGAAAAAGAATAGTTTCCCACACAGAGTGGTAGATGTCTGGAACAAATTGGATGAGGCAACAGTGTTTGCAAAAACTATACAGGAATTTAAGAACAAACCAGATGCTGAAATATACAAAGACGGGTCACTACGAGCATAGCTCCCTTCCCTTACAATACAACTAGATAAATACACATACACGCATACACACAACATAGTAACTACAGAGCAGCAACAAAGAACACACAAGCTTACTTAGACAAACTAGAACAAAGGCTTAGAAATGGAAGCCTCGCATCGGATATCATCAGCGACATTATTCGCTTCACATGACCACGAATCAAAGAAACATTTGATGGTAGAATTAAATGGCCAAATCTTTCCATTGGTAAAAAAAAAAAAAAAAAAAAAAAAAAAAAAAAAAAAAAATTCTAGGTTTCCCTTTTTATATTCACATGACCTCCAGTCAACATGTCAGAGGCCTGACAGTGATTGACGGAAGAATAAACATTCATCATTCGCAATAGGAAACTCTCATTAAAGTCTTCAAACACTTATGAACCACATCTGACATGCCTCTAGGCATGGTTCCCATCAAAACCAGGAAATCAGACATAGACACTTGACAAAATATACATAATAAAGCAATGAGAATGATAACAGGATACATCAAAACCACCTTAATGAAACGCCTACACACAAAAACAAAAATCATTCCTATAAGGAACCTTCCCTCTACTTCTAGCTCATAGCAAAGAAACATTAACACACAAATTTGATGCAGGCATTAATCCAAAAGTTCAGCGTGAGCACTCTAACTTTTGTGGGCAAAGAATTAAGGATATGTGTGTGTATGGTCATAAGTATTACCTATAGAATCGGGCCATATATGAATTCTGAGCTCTCATATGGGAGGGCAATAGCGTTTGATCACGTGTCCAACACATAATCCAAGACTTTGGTGAATCACGCACACAGCCCAGGGTTGAAAATTTCAGAAACGCTGCATTACGAGCGTGCACTCGGGTGGGCAAGGATTTGTGTGTATTCACTTGGTCTTTGGATCACGTGTTGGACTCGTGATCGACAGCTATTTCCCTCCTGGAAGAGAGCTCAGAGCTCGTAGGTCCGATCTATCGGTAATGCTATGACCTTGCACACACACACACACCCAACTGCCCGCCCACGAGAGTCAGAGTAACGACCCGAGGCACAGCGATACCGAAATAATTTCGGCCCTGGGCAGGATTCGAACTGGTTACTAGGAGCACTTCTGCTTCCCAGTTCAGCGCTCTACCAACTGCAACACCGAGTCGGTGTGTGTGTTTGTGTGTGTGTGTGTGTGTGTGTGTGTGTGTGTGTGTGTGTGTGTGTGTGTGTGTGTGTGTGTGTGTGTGTGTGTGTGTGTTTACCTTGGTCTTCACCTTGGTCTTTGGATCACGTGCTGGACTCGTGATCGACAGCTATTTCCCTCTCGGAAGAGAGCTCAGAGCTCGTATGACCGATCTGTGGGTAATGCTGTGACCTTACACGCACACACCCCCAACTCCCCGCCCACGAGAGTTGGAGTAACGACTCGAAGCGCAGCGATACTGAAATTATTTCAGCCCTGGCCAGGATTCGAACCCGGACCGCCGTAGTGACAGTCGGAGACTCTACCAACCGCGCCACCGTGTGTGTGTGTGTGTGTGTGTGTGTGTGTGTGTGTGTGTGTGTGTGTGTGTGTGTGTGTGTGTGCGCGTGTGTTTATTCTGTCAGTCGCCAGGCGATTTCAGTCTGTTGTGGCTCCACAGTATTCCCAGAATAAATGACACCGCTACGCACCAGAGCAACGCTTCTTATAAAATTGGATACTTTTTTTTTTTTTTTTTCTATTCTCCTTCGATCCTTTACCACTTCTGACTTCACCTCCGGCGCGATATGGTCTCCAAGGACAACGTTGATATCAGCAACGAAATTCAAAACACTACTAACACCTTCAGGAGTTTACACGGGTTGGTTGCTATTGAATATAAGCCCTTTGACGTCTATTCAGCAGGAGTATTACTTCAGCCTAATGAAATCGTTGGCTGAGGATTAGAATATGTGATTAAAGGGGTCTTTTCCACTTTAAGGCAAGCAGAATTTTTAGGTTAGGTTAGGTTAGGTTAGGTTAGGTTAGGTTAGGTCAGGTCAGGTTAGGTTAGGTTAGGTTAGGTTAAGTTAGGTCAGGTTAGGTTAGGTTAGGTTAGATTAGATTAGGTTAGGTCAGGTTAGGTTAGATTAGGTTAAGTTATGTCAGGTTTGGTTAGGTTTCAGATTAATATTCTTTTCTTACCTCTTTTAAGTCGTTGAAATCAACTGCGTGCCGTAAAAGGAAAAGATCCGATTAAAATTAGTCTGACCTAACTGGTGGTTACCTCACCCAGTTCGATTAAGCCAGGCACCATTTAAATATTTCTCCCTAATTGGTGTAGTTACGTGCATTTTGTCGACCAAACGACACTCGAAGTAAGGTCAAGTCTAATCTGCATGACGGGCGTGAAATATGAATCCGGTGTAATAACTGACCTTGATACTGATCTCCAGAAAGTGGTCTTAGTTGGGAAAGACCTTTG
>NC_134785.1:55779407-55784407 GCF_046742065.1 Oratosquilla oratoria | reverse complement strand
CTACCATTATCTAAAAAAAACAGTAAATGTCAGTAAATTCATTTATAACCAAGTTGAAAGTGTTGAATAAATCAATTTGCTTATACTCATTTCAAATTAACTCCTCTTTTCGTCATGCGAGGATACACCAGCTGTTAGTACAAATTGTTCCACCACCTCCATACAAAAGAGTTCCCAGTGCTCGGCCACTCCAAACCCTCTCCAAGAACTCTACCTCTTCCACTTTACTGACAGCTGTGAACATGCATTCTAAACGTAACAGACGCATTATCTCCTCCCTCATGTAGAAATCAGTTAAGCTCTGGACTAAACGTCCATTAAATACCGTTAGTTTTTCATCGACTGAAGAAAATTTCTTACCCCTTATAGAGGAATTCAACATAAAATCCACCCCAGTCTAGAAGTGTTATCTACACTCAAACACACTCACGCAGTGCTCATCAGCCCAAAGACATTGCTCACTCGTGAGTATACAAAGATACAACTACGAGTTTTTCAAACACAAGACATTGATGTACTCTGTATACCAGAAACTTGCCGTGTCAATGCTATTTCCCTCCTTCCAGCCATCAGCTCTACGTCAAAGAGAAAATATCGTTAGTCTTGCTTGTGACTAAATAGGTGGGCCCTCTTTCTACACACCCTCTTTCTCCAGAAAGAGGGTGTGTAGAAGACATTGGATAATGTAATCGGGTATTTCTTTTGACCTGGTCTCCATAAAGACGTTGCTCATTATTGTAAAACGTATGATACTTGCCAGTTGGTTTGTAAACCTAACCAGAGTATTCCTCCTGCACCATTGCAATCTGTTTTAGTAGTGGAGGAACCTTTTACTTGTGTTATAGTAGACTTTGTGGGTCCTCTAGTCAAAACCAAAAAGGGGCATATGTACAGCTACACAGAAAACTATCGTTAGTAGGGGTGTCGAAACATTCGCTAATGAACATAACCTTATGATACCGAAGGGTTGGTATTTCTGGGGTTCGAATTGTTCGAATTCCTTCTGAATGAATATGAGTCGAATAATAGTTCCGGAGTTCATATGGATTCACTATGACATGATAATCTTATTTCCGATGGAGACTTCAACTTGTCTCAAATAGTTTCGTTGTTTTGTGTCAAAATGATTAGCGTGATTTACTAACGATAGTTTTCTGTGCAGCTGTACATGCTAACCATCATGTGTACTACCACCAGATATCCAGAGGACATTCCACTGTGTTCTATTACAACCCGGAATGTGTTGCCAGCATTAACAAAGTTCTTTATACAGTTTGGAATACCAAGGGTCGTGTAGTTCAAGGTATTAATTTTGTATCCAATGTATTCAGGCAAGTGATATCTATTCTTGGGGTTAAACAATATTTTGCTTTTACATACCATGCCCAAAGTTAAGGGACCTTGGAACGTTTCCATGGAACTTTTAAGCCTATGTTAGCAAAGTATGGTCATGAGACTGGTAATGAACGGGATGTAGGTTTGCCATTACTTCTGTATGCGATTAGATGAGCTAAGCAATCGAGTCTCGGGTTTTCTTCAAGTGAATTATTGTTTGGCAGAGACATCAGAGAATCCATGAAACTACTTCATGAGACTTGGATAGATTGGAAACATTCTGATGACTTATCAGAGTATGTATCTAAACTAAAAGAAAACCTTGACACGATACATAGGTTTGCAAAGAATAATTTGGTTCTTAGTCAAGGGAAAATAAAGGAAAACTATAATAAAGATGCTGCAGAACGTAACTTTGAAGTTGGGGATGAAGTACTGTTGCTCCTGCCCACAAGGAAGTGTACATTACAAGCAAGGTACATAGGGCCTTTCAAAGTTATAAGTAAACAGTGAGATTTGAACTATGTGATTTCCGCACCCAGTTACGAGAAAAATAAGAGGTTGGATCATATAACCTTGCTCAAGAAGTACCATAGAAGAGATTCAGAGAGTGTCGAGGCTGAAAGAAAAATGGGTAGTACGGTAAATGCCGTAGAGGTTGTTGAAATGCTAAGTGAAGATCCTGGAGGTGGCGACAGCCTTGATAAAATTCCTGTAGATGCCAAACTCAAGAATTCAGATGCCGTTGCTAGTCTAAATAATAAATTGTGTCCTTTGTCTGAAAATCAACAGTTAGGTGTTTTAAGACTCCTGCACGAGTTTATGGAGATTTTTGGTGATGTGCCGGGACCAACAACAGAGGCAGTTCATCATATTGAGCTAGTGAAAGGTGCAGTCCCGGTAAGAGAGAGGTCCTATAGAATGTCCCCCATAAAGCATTTATTCTCCAGAAAGAGGTATTCCTTCTTGATAATAATTTAGAAGAGCTAAGCTATAGTGACTGGGCTGCTCCATGTATTCATGTCCCAAAGGGAAATAATGAATATAGAATGTATACTGATTACAGAAAACTTAATATTCTTACCAAGGGCGACAACTCCCCTCTTCCTCGTAAAGATGATATAATTGACTCTATTGGTAATACAAAGATTATAACTAAGTTTTAATGAGTGTCTATTATCAAATGCCTTTGTCTGATGAGGTGAAGCGTGTGTCAAGTTTCATAACCCTTAGTGGACTGTACCAGTACACTGTAACTCCATTTGAGTTACGAAATACACCAACAAAAATTTTCACGTTTAATATCATGCAGGCTTGGAAGGTGTGTGAGTTTACATTGACGATCTGTGTGTGTATTTTCAGACGTGAGAGGAACACACGAGTTCTTTGAGGTCTGTACTTGCTAAACCATTCACTGTAGTAAGTCCTAAAATTAAATCTAAGTGGACAGTACCATGCCAGGAAACCTTTGATAAGATTAAGTCAATCTTTATTTCCAAACCTGTCTTACATGGTCCTGATTTCACTAAGTCTTTTGTAATTCATGTTGATGCGAGTGATGTTGCTGCAGGAGCTGTTTTACTGCAAGAACACGATGAAATCTTGTTTCCCATATATGTCTGCGAAACTCAAGTCTTATCAAAGACACTAAAATACAATTGAAAAGGAAACAGCAGTTTTGTTGATGGCTTTGGATAATTTTGATGTGTATGAGGGTAATAACACTCAAAAGATAACAGTGTATAGTGATCACAACCCTTTAATCTTTGTAAATCAAACGAAAAACAAAAGCATGAGGTTGGTGAGATTAGGATTTAGCCTTGCAGCTTTTCAGTCTGGAAATTCAGCGCATCAATGGCAAAGAAAATGTTCTTGCTGACAGTTTATCACGACCACACTAAGGTCTTGTCTAAAAATAATGTATGATTTATATGCTGTGGTGTTAAGATTTGTTTTCTATTGTGTTGTAACCGACCATCTTGGATGAGGCTTAGATTATCTAAAGCCTCAGTATCTTGTATTGTGTTCATGTGAATTATTGTACGGTGCTTATTCTTTTCATCCTGTGAAATGTTTAGTTGGCTAATGAAATACACTATCTTGCTTATAAACACTATCGTTTTTAATTTAAAGGTAGGGATGTTATGAAGAAGTACATTTTTCTATGTAATTCTATGTATTACATTATGAAGGAGTGCATTTCCTATATTTTTATGTAAGTCAATTGTTGCGTGGTTTCATTCGAAAGCAGCGTTGTCTGCGATTCGAACGAGTTTCGTGAACTTTATATGTAGCCTAAGTATATTCTGGCGTTGGGAATGATCAACGTCACAAATGCATTCGCTCAAGGATAAATCAATTATGTTAAACGTAAAATAAGTACCCATTGTGTGTGAAATAATTTTAATTGTAAACCCACTTGTGGATGCCTCGTGGTTTGAGGTAGTAGATTATGTTATCGGGGAAAGAGGGTGCTGGAGCAGTGAGTTCTGCTTGGAGACGGGGAATCTTCACGGGTATGACGGATATATGATGTGAACACTGATATTCATGGTCTGTGGTGTAACTGGGATAGGATGAAATTCCATGACATGTATACAAACGATTTTTGGACGGGATTTGAAACGTCGGGCACAATAAACCTTCCAATTTGAGTCTGGTATTTACTCTTCCCATATATCTATATCTATCTATCTATCTATCTATGTATATATATATATATATATATATATATATATATATATATACATATATATATATGTATATATATATATATATATATATATATATATATATATATATATATATATATATATATATATATATATATATCTATATATATATATATATATATATTGTTAGAACTGGCTGGAAGGCAAACACGGGTAGTGAAACTAGGGTTTATTTAGAAATTAAAGTTGGGCTAGAATAGTAACATAGCTCGCTCTAAGTGCGAGATAAGCGTGGGGTGGGGGGTGGAGGCTGCGAGGAAGGTAGCGACTGTGCGTTTTAAGTCGTGTCCCAGGGCGGTCTATTTGAGGGGGAGGGGGAAGCGAGAAGGCGACAGAGGCAACGAGGTAGGCTCGCACCGTGATGCTCCGAGGCAACCAGCTTGTGAGGGAGGGCGAAGGCGAGAAAGCGACGAAGGCAGCGAGCTAGGCTCGCACCGTGATGCTCCAAAGCTATCTGTATCTTCGGCGATTCCGTCCAGCTTATATACCCGGGTCAGGTCATGACCCGTTCTCTTAATTGGCGCGAGGTCAAAGTCGATGCCTGGGAAGTCAGACGCAAAACATTTTCAAGCCACTGATCACACCAAGATGGAATGTATGGGGCTATTACTGCACGTGCGTTCCCTCAAAGAACCGCTTGTGCGGCTCACGTGGCCGGGTGATACACATGTTGGTCATCGTGGAAGCCGACAGGGTTCGTTCTTAAGCGGCCCATACACGATCAATCATATTGCGCAATTTCATTGTCAATACTCTGAATTGACAATTAAATTGACCGTGTATGGGCGATATATCGTCCATACACGGTCAATTTTATTGTCAATTCAGAGTATTGACAATGAAATTGCGCAATATAATTGATCGTGTATGGGCCCCTTTAGGGTGGTGACGTAGCAGAATGGAATATAGATGGATGCGGGTACTGCACGTCCT
>NC_134785.1:55721907-55771907 GCF_046742065.1 Oratosquilla oratoria | reverse complement strand
CACACACACACACACACACACACACCAACTCTCTCCAAATTAACATACGAACAAAGATTGTCCAAGTTGGAATTACCAACTCTGGAACAAAGAAGAGAAAGAGGAGATCTGCTGACTATTAATAGAATCAGGAAAGGAATGGAAATCCTAGATAGGAATGATTTATCAAAATAGGACAATGGAAAAACAAGAGGACACGAAAAGAAACTCAAAAAGGATAACTATGGAAGAGATCTGAAAAAAAATAGCTTCCACATAGAGTAATTGATAATTTAGATAAAGAAACAGTGTGCGCAAACACTATTCAATATTCTAAGTAACAAATTGATGCTGAAAGATACACACACACACACACACACACACACACACACACACACACACATTTACACATGGGACAAGTTAGATGAGAAAGTGGTGTGTGCAAAAACAATACATGAATTGAAAAACAGTTTAGACAAAATAAGATATGAAGACGGGACACTACGAGCATAGCTCCCCTTCCCGTAAAACACAACTAGGTAAATACACATACACACACGCGCACATACACACTTACTCAAAGGGTCTACTGGTACCTGTGAGGACGGAATGACGAGGCAATGGTTGGTGGTCAACCTGCCCTTGGCGCTCTCAATCTCTTCCTCAGAGACCCCTCTGCAAGCGTCGTCGACCACAATGGTCCTGTAGCCTTCCTCGTTGGCATGCGAAGCTGTCGCAGCTGTTGAAGAAATGTCGTTAAGTCTGATGTATACGAGCCGCGCAGCCGCAGAGTTGTACTCATAATTACTTACCTCCTACTATTTCCCAGGACCTATTTCTCAATGTGTGAATGTAATATGCATGTGTATTAGTGCATTACGTTGTGAATGTACTAATTACGTCACCTATTGGAGTGAAAAATAGTCATGGCCTCTCTCAACGATCTTACCCAGTTGCATAGCTGATGTATTCATAATAATGCATGACTCAGTAGATGGCAACAACCGCCCGTTGTCATGGTCTGTCTTCAGAAAATGAATAGAAATTACGAGAATTTTGGAGCAGAACCACACATATCAGGTGCTCTCATTCTTATAAATATATACATCTTGCTCGCAATAGTAAAATATTCGACAAGGACTTCATTCAATCCCAAAAATGAATTCATACTTGGTGGTAGCAACGGAATCTCGCCTCTCCAGTTTCAAACATACATACATATACCAAGGCTTTTCCCCCCTTACAAGGGAGGTAGCCAAAAAGGGAAAGGCATAAAAACACTCCCACCCATTTCATCCCTACATACACTCCACACCCCTCCCACCCTCCCTCTCATCTGAGCGGTATTTGTTAATATCAATACGACCAAAGATATATGTCTAGCTTCTAGAGTGCTCTCTCATTTAGCAAAAGACAAAAGTACCAAGGAAGAATGATTAAGCCTTATAAAGAAATTATCATCTTTTTAATGATTAGCATTTCTTGACGTGAAAAATGACCAGCTCTATCGCAATAATTCATCGAAGCCAACTCTAGAAACGAAAATATATATATATATATATATAATAATAATATTAATAATAATAATGATAGTAATAATAATAATAGTAATAATAAAAAATAAAAGTAAACAAAACAAATAAACAAACAAAATGAATAATAGAACTAGTGGGGTGAGCAATAAAAATATTAAATATACACGCGCTCGCGCGCGCACACAAACACACACACATGCGACTCGATGGCGCAATGGTAGAATTCCCGGCCGCCACTACGGTAAGTATACATTTCTCTTGATGGCGCAATCGGTTAAGTCACTATCACTTGTCACGTGCTAGCGGATGTTCGAGTCTTTTACTAAATTAAATTTACTAAAGAAATTGAACAGAACAATAGTCTGCCCTTTTTGGATGTTATGATTTATAGGTTTGGAAATAAGTTTAAATTAGATGTTTACAGGAAACCTACCAATGTCCTTTCTTATATTCATTATTATTCTTATCACCACCTTAAGACTAAAGTGTCAGTATTCATTTCCATGATTCTAAGGGCCTTTAGAGTTTGTTGCCCAGAATTTCTAGATCAAGAAATTGAAACATTGGTAATAAATTGAAATATCCTAAACATTTAATTGACTTGGCTCAAAACACAACAAATAAATCTTTTTATGGTCTTACTCATAGACAACAATTCAGTTTTAAGAATATTCTAACTCTCCCTTTTCATCAGAATCTAGTTAGTTTAAGTCATACTTTTGATAAATTTGGTGTTCAAGTTGTCTTAATAAATAACAACACTGTTAAAAGCCGGTTGATTAAAAATTCACCTGCTTGTAGTGAAGGCTGTGTTTATAGTATCCCTTGCAAAAATTGTAACTAATTATATTGGACAAATAGGCAAGGATTTAAAGTTGAGAATAAACCAACATAAATGTAACATCAGAAAAGGGCAAGTTTCAAGTGGGTTGTTTTTACATTTAAGGGACTTTAATCATTGCACTGATGGGGATAACACAAAGAAAACTGTGTTATCCCAAAACTGTAAGGACATTAAGGAGAGAAATATCATAGAATCATGTTATATTAAAGCTTCATTTGAGAACAATATGAATATGAGTATGGGAATGTATAAATTAGACAACTTTATAACAAACAAAATTGACAGTAGCTGGGTCAAATGTCCGGCAGTGTTAAGCGAGTAAGGTCACAATGGACCTGTCCTAATTCCCCCTAATGTTTCTCATTTGTATAGATATTGTCACTGTTTCCTTATGTTGTACATTTGAAAATGTCTTAAATAGACGAAAACGTTCGATAACCTTTCATTTTATTTTCCAAGTGGTTTTATTTTATATAATATATATATATATATATATATATATATATATACATATATATATATATATATATATATATATATATATATATATATATATATATATATATATATATGTGTGTGTGTGTGTGTGTGTGTGTGTGTGTGTGTGTGTGTGTGATGTGTATCGTCTACCAGCGGAAATCTATTCAAAGATAAAACAGTTTTAAGTAGGGTTCCTATATGGCATGAAACCATACTGGTATTCAGCCTAGAGCTTCATCATGTAGAAGGGAAAGGAAATAAGTTATCTGATGCACTTAGTGGGAAATTTATTTCAACAATTTCTACAACGCCAAATGTTAATGTTATGTGAATAACAGAGGAAAGATGAACTTTGTAAAAATGTAATTTACTGTTTAGTCAGAAGGCCTCTTTACTCCCAAGAGTACTCATATTCCTTTCGAAGAACTATATTTAGAATATTTTCTGATGAAAAAAAAAAAAAAAAATCGTAGGATCACGACAGATTGTCATTCCATCCTTTTTAGTACCTAAGGTTCTGAGAATGCAACACGATAGTCTCATGGGCCGAATCATGGAAAAAGATATTATCAATTATTTATATCACTGTACTATTTGTGCTCAGATGAGACACAAGTGGTCAACCCCTCTACAATATTTTGATAACACATCAGAACATTGTCATACGCTAGCCTCACCATACCCCTAAAGATACCTTTAAATAGTAAAGTATATGAATACGTGTTGGTCGCTGTTGACTTCTGAAAATTTACCGTACTGGTTCCTATAAAAAATAAGACAGCCGAAGAAGTATCAAAAGTATTAATATATAATGTATTTTGTCAATGCATCATCCCAAAAAGTCCGATAATGTAACAGAATTCAGGGGATAAGGAAAGTATACATTCTTACTATCACAAACCACACTTAAGGAAGCGGTCTAGTAAAGAGAACTAACAAAAAGATTTTGAAAATTTTGCACACCTTGTCACAGCAACTACGAAACGGTTTAGTAGAGAACAAACAGACATTTTTTGGAAATCTTACGCCCTTTGTCACAGTAACTATATGGCACTTGGCCGGATTGATTACCCCCAAGTACAAATTCAGGTGAATGGATTAATCAACTTGACCACTGGTACTGATATGTAGTTACCATATGATGTTACAGAATGAAACAATCTAACTACAGAAATTTAAGTCATCTCAAAGAGAAATGAAAGAAAAATATCACTGGAAAGCAACTGAGAGGTACTTACATCAAGGGGATATTGTAATGAAGAGGCCACCTCATGGAGACAACAAGTTCAAAGCTAAATATATTGAACCATATTCGTATGTAATTATATCCACTTTATAGGACGGAGACCAAAGCTGCACCGTATAGTCAAGGATGGATCTTACTATCACAAGATAGGGTTTAGTAACTATATCTGAACTTTTGTTTGTAATCGTCCTAGCAATGAATCTTGATGTCATGCTAAGCCTATACCTAGCAGTAATGCACTGTTTCCTGTATATAAGGTTAGGACTCACTAACACTCGCAAGTCCTTTTCATATTCTGTTTTCTCTAAAACGGTAGTATCTAAGCTATTCCTGTTTTCTGGGTTATGTAAACCTATGTTTAGTACACTCCACTTTGAGATATTGAAGTACATTTGAAATACATATATCATTTATCATTTCACCGACCATGTAATAAATTTATTAAGATCCTCCTGCAGTATCTCATCATCTTTCCCCGACCTAATATGATGTCCTATTATAGTGTCATCCGCAAATTTACTAATCACACTATCAATCCCAATATCCAAGTCATTTATATATATAATGAACAGTAAGGGACCCAAAAACAGAGCCCTGGGGTACTCCACAAGTAACACTACCCCATTTGGATTTTGCACAGTTAATGGTGACCCACTGTTTTCACGTCTCTGACAAAACTCAACAGGATTGCCAGGAAGATGAAAAAACTTATGGAAATTTTATATCTCAGAACACACAAGGCAGGCACTACCCAGAATATAGCACAATCAAAATGTGACCTAGTCGACCTTGCAGGTATTCTGTAAAAAATGTTCTTTGGTTCTGCTACCTCACAAGATATTGAACCTTGATCAATTGAGTGAATTGGATTCAAAGATGTATAGCATGATAGGACATATTAATAACTTAAAGTTAGTGACGAAAGAACAGATAAATGTGACTTCTCTTATTTATTAGAATACAAAAAGTTTATTTCCTTAATTCCATATTTAGAGATCTCTTCCAAGACTTATTATACGTAGCATTAAACAAAATATCTTCAAGAATGATTCCGCCACACGTGTTAGTACAAGCTCTCTCCGAGACTGATCTCTTGATGGAGTTAGCACCAATATATTCGAGTGCGAAAATCTGATTCTATTGTTCCCTCTTAGAACTCTGTCTAACCTTATATAGTATATGTACACCCACCTCTGTAGTCTACAGAAATCTTTTCTTTATGGAAACTTGTACCTTTTCCATTGTTCACCAATCCTTCCTTAGTAACTTTCGATATAGAGAATTATGACATCAAAAACTTGGAGATGGATAGATACAGTACCCCCTAGCGCGCTGTCATTATGCAAATAATCCATAGATGGGCAATATATGAGAGCTTAAATATCAATTTTCTTCAGTCTTTTCTACCAAAATGGAAAGGAGGAAGTGGATTGATACAGCAGCAACTGTATTAGTTTTATGGTGCTCAGAGTTAGTTTTTCTTTTTCTTTTCTTCTTTAATTTTTCTTTTGTAAGTTTTTGGAAAAATAAGAAAAGGCAATATCATACCCACGGCAAGAAGATATGCCAAACGTGTAGGTGAATCAGGTCATCAATTATTTACATTATAATGGTTGTCATAAATTGCGTTATACCGGTAATTACGTCATAATTATAAACCAATCCCGTAAAAGTGCGTAAAAAAAGTAAACATTCATTCTGCAATAATACACCTTGGCGAGAAGACGTAGCAAACGTATGGGGGCTCCTGCAGGCTCTGGCAAAAACACATACCAAGGACACTATTTCCCATGGCAAGAATAGATGCCATACACTTATGATGTGAATGCATGCGTTGATGGAAATTTATTTTAGATCTAAGATCATAACTAGGTTTTGATGTTGGCACCCTCTATCATAATTACAGGGTACAATGATTATGAATGCAAAAGTTGCAATGCAAGAAAAATATTATAAAAGAGAAAAGTGAGAGAGGAACAGATATAAGTCTCATGGAAAGGAGACTCAGGATAAAGGAAATTGAGGAAAGAACAGATATGATTTTCATGGAGAAGAGATTCAGGATAAAGTAGATTGAAGAAAGAACAGATATAAGTCTCATAGAAAAGAGAATGAAGAAAAAAAAAGAGAAAAATAACAGGTACAAATTTCATGGAAAAAAAAACTCAAGATAAACAAAATAGAGAAAAACGACAAATGCAAGTCTCATAGAAAAGACCCATGAAACGTCACCAGTCATTATGAGTATAAATCATCAACTCCCACTAATTTCCTATTTATAATTCAGGAGCCGGACAAGAGCTTGCCCTCCGCCCACCTCCACCCCCTTCATGACCAGCGAGGACAGGAACTTCGCGACGGTTAAGCTCGGACCAGCTTAACCACCTCAACACCCCTTGCACCCACAACCTGGAACTTCCTATACGCTGAGCTCCTTGCTTGACCTCCTCAGCACTTCACCATCTTTCAACTCTACCCACCTCCTACCTCTTCCCGAGACACATCAAGTGTCAACCGAAAATTGCAATCCGAGCAATATTTACGGTCAACAATATCACCTACGAATCAACACCTTCAGTCCACCGTCAGTCTCCAGTTACCCACAGCGCTATCCAAACTTCCCAAGCAACACTACTCTTCAGCTATTGTCACGTAAAATACCCTGTTTTCCCAAAATATGTACACATGTAAACACATTCAATACAAATAGTATGTCACAAACAAACCAATAAGTGCATACAAATATTAAATAAACAATGCATTAAATATATCCCACATGACAAGACAAAAACTGATCACCAATTCTTCAAATCTACGCAGCATCCAACATGTAAAGTAAATGATATACAACAAAATCTCCAATCCACATAGATCTACCAAAAATGCCTATACGTATCAACCAACAACTAACACAAACACATACTACGAATAACAGATATATAATACCAAACAGCATGCAGGTATATCAAACCTCAGATATATAGAACTCAACAATTAAATAACAAACTTCTTCCAGTGCCTTTGACACACTATACTTACGAGATATTTTTTTAAATTCATTCTATATAAACATTAAAGACAATACACCTTTGAAATATAAGCTACATTATCACTTCTGCCATCAAGTGCTCAAATAATTAGCATATATATATATATATATATATGTATATATATACATATA
Source organism: Oratosquilla oratoria (assembly GCF_046742065.1). Lineage (NCBI taxonomy): Eukaryota > Metazoa > Arthropoda > Malacostraca > Stomatopoda > Squillidae > Oratosquilla > Oratosquilla oratoria. Next base: position 55,764,642 of record NC_134785.1, on the reverse strand, counting down.
TATACATATATATATGTATATATATATATACATATATATACATATATATATATATATATATATATATAACAACTCAATATCACATTAACCTCAGACAAAATGTTCAACTTAAGATTTTCAGCACAACCCCTCGTAACGCATTCCACCCCGAGGAAATTTCACAGGCAGTCACCCAAAGCCAACACACAATGAAATAAGACAAACCAAAGAAAACACAACGACAAATCCCACAATGAACAAAACCATGCCATTACAATGAATTATTCCACCTACAGACGTAAAGACGTCATGCGTTTCGATAGGTTACAAGGAACTCGCGATCACTTACCAAAACTCTTCCCCAATATATAAGAATCTTCTCAACATACAAAATATTATCACCTTACCTACTCAACTCTGAAACGATATAGCTCAGACAAACCCAACCAAAATACAAAAAATTTAAGAAAGACACATCCTCATAGCTTCCCACTCAAAGACGACCAATAATCATTTCATACCATAATCTAAACCCGTACATGTAATATATACCTCCATCTCAAACTTACATCGTTTTTTTAAATAAAAGGTTAACTATAAACAACAAAACCCACATATTTCCATAATCCGGGTATAACTGTCGGAATTATTTGATTGACATCGTCGTCATTGGCGATTCTATTCAGTTATGTACAAGAGTGATGATAGGAACAGCAACATCATTTACAAAAATTATGATTTCCAACAAAAATGTAGCCAATAATCATTCACATACCTCGACGAAACAAATATTAGCAACATTTAACTCATAACATAATGGAACAAAATGAATAGATAAAACAACAGTCCAATCAACTTTATGCAATTTCCCACAGAAACATCAGAAAACTAGGTCAGTCCATTAGAAATATCGCAAATTTCTATACTTTAGTCTTACCTGAAAACTGATATCACCATGTCCATTGTAATATATATATATATATATATATATATATATATATATATATATATATATATATATATACACACATATATATATACATATATATATGTATATATACATACATATATATATACATACATATATATATACATATATATATATATATATATATATATATATATATATATATATATATATATATATATATATATGTGTGTGTGTGTGTGTGTGTGTGTGTGTGTGTTTACCAAAATGAACTATAACTTATTATTATATTTAACCTTACACATACTAACACATTCTTGTTAAAGTTCACAAACTGATATTTTTAGGATGTCATGTCTTCAGTAAAGCTATGCCTCTAGTGAAAGTGTACCCATGAACAAATACAAACGGAAACTACATATCTCATAGAAAAGAGATCCCCGAACTAAAGTGACAAACATATTTTTTATTGAACAGAGAAAGAATATAATTAGAGCAAAGTTAAAACAACAATCATTCTCATTCGAAAGAGAATGTACGCACAAGTGAAATATCAAAATACAATTACCTAGCTTTATTGAACACATCCAAGATATGATGATATACGTAAACCCTCATTTTTACTCATTCAAATCAACAGTGAATTTTACAAGTCAATGCCTTCCACTGCCAACTTGACAAATTATCATATCTTTATTCCTTTTTGCAATTTTGTATGTCAAACTCCACTGTCACGACCTTAACCCAGGGTACGCGGACGTAACTTTAAAAGGCAATGTAACCCTCACTAACCATCACCAACCATGCACGTGATCCACATACATGCGAGATGGTACTCATCTTTGGCAAGACCCCTAACCTTGCAGATCTCACCAATTTCCCAATCTCAAAACAGTTTGACTCAAAAATGCAATGTAAAACAAATCAGAACTCCTCCGTAGTGTCACCAACACGAGATGCCCACCAACCATGTAACCAACCCCTATATAAAAGAACTAACACCCATATCTATTTTTGATGAGTAACACGTCTCAAATACGGCAACCCACAAAACCTTACCCCTCGACTTTATCAACGAACGGCTGTGCCGTTGGAGATAGGACTGCCGAGGTCACCGACCCGGCATAGGGCTGTCCAGGCCACGGACCTAACTATAGGACTGCCTAGGTCAAGTGCCAGACAGGGGGACTTCCGAGGTCAAGGCCCGACATAGGGCTTTCTAGGTCAACTACCTGACAGAAGGCCTGTCTAGGTGGGAAACCTTGTCTCACCTGACATCCCAAGCTGTAATACCCAGATCACATTCTTAATAAAACCAGAAAACACCATCAAGGTATTTCTCGCCCGCACTAAGTCCCTCACTTACGTAAAACCCCTATTACAGTTATCAGCATTTCTTATTAGTATGTCACCGCCATTGACGTCGCTCATGCCCGCCCCGTTTCCGACGTCGCCACCGCCCACGTCACCGCCGTCGATGTCACCGCCATTGACGTCGCTCACGGCCGCCCCGCTTCCGAAGTCTCCGCTGCCGATGTCATCGCTTCCGTCGTCGCTACCGCCGACGTCACCGCTTCCGATTTCGCCGCCGCCGACGTCACCGCCTATACCAGTGCCGCCTCCCACCCTCTCTCCCCCGCAACTCCGCCCCTCCGCCTTCAATGCCTTTGGGGACTCTGACGCCTCCTCACGCTTCGCAGGCGAGGGAAGATGATGTGGAGAACATGTACCCCACAAGCATACTTGTGCGGAAGGTGTAAGTTGATGCATGGTAGAGTTGTGTGGTAGTTGATCTGACTTAATGATCGGTAAGGCCAGGAAGAGTCACCGTAATTAGGTCGCGTCTGGTCAGGCGTCAAATCGGTCCCAGTATATATACCGCCTGCCCCGAGCGGGCAGGCTATTCAGATTTGGACAATTCAGTCAGTCAGTCTGACCTCTGTACTGTAGCGCGTCACTAGGCCTTCTCGGTCGGTCCCCCACTTAGGCCGACGCACACGTATCTACTAGAATAAACTACACAAGCCAAAGCGCGCATCACTCTCCCTATGTCACCATCGCCCAGTAACATACACCCCCGTATGTTACACATTCAAGCCTTCTATATAGATGGACATGGTCAGGTAGCCATAAGATACAGACACGTGTCTCTAACCTCCTTCCTTCGGTGTGACAGACTAAGGTCAGTTTGTTGACCTCGCCCCACTACACCCAAGGAACATGACCTACTTTTAGTGCACTGGCATAATTTACAGCCCTCTTATGTACCGATACTGACATAGTGAATAATACAAATTGAAACGAGGGTGCGGTTACCCACCAAGTACAGTGACCAAAAAGATGAAGAAAGTGACTTAGACAGTGTTTACCGCGGACTGCAACTCGATGGCATTAGCAGAGACGTGGTAGAGTGTCTCCGAAATGTGCAACATTATTTTGTATCTCTATATCAAATCTTCGCCATCTCACCATCGTAGGGCAATTCGCAGGGGTGGGGAGTAGCGTTGTTTTGTCGCACTGACCTGACTCCACCTTATATCAATGCTGACATTCCCAAACGGATTTATACATTGTGGGGAGTGTAAAATCTTCCGTTTCTACCCTTACCACACCACGTCTGTCATTGTGTGCCCATAACCTTCCACGTGCTCCAAATGTCCTTCAATCACATCATTGAGACTGCCGACACACAAGGAGTGGCATTTCCAACTGCAAAGCTCGCTGTATGCGGGGTTTCAATCGCATGAACATCAGCTAAACTTCACTCAAAGAACTAACAACCTTCGATCGCAGGAAACAAACTCTATGGAGTCCATGCACAATATGTAGTCAAATTAGACTATAGCTAAAAACAACAGAAATTGTATATTGTCAGTGCATTTTTGTATCGCTGTTAACTTAATAAACCGATTATTTTTATCATTATTCTCAATATAAGTACTAGTAGTATTACACACACACATATATACACACACTCACAATCTACCTCCTTTGCTTTCTACATCCCTTCCTCTCTCTCCTCCCCTCCCTTCTTTTCTAATTCTCCGCCCCTTATTTCCCCCATCCTTTCTTCCCTTTTCCTATCCCCCTTTCCCTCACTAATCTTCTCCCCTCTCTTCTTCCACCTTTTCCTCTTCCTCTCTTCCTCCCTATCTCACTGTATTGTTATCTCTCTCCCTTCCTCTCCCCCTCTCGTTTTCCCTTCCTCTCCCCATCTCTTCTTCCCTCCCTCCTTCCTTCTCTACCACTCTCCCTCTTTTCATTTCCCTCTCCCTTCCTCCCTTCTTTCTCTCTTCCCCTCCCCCTCTCTCTCTCCCTTCCTCCCTGTCTCTCTTTTTCTCTCATACGCCTCCTTGATACATTATGCCTCTACCTCCCTCTCCCTCCTTCACTTCCTCCCCTGCCCATTTCCCGAGATGATCATAATTCTCCCTCCACTCTTGCCTTCCTCCCCCTCTCCCACCATCCCTCTCCCTCCAACACGATGACATATTTTATAGATTTATTCTGGCTACGGCATCAGACGTTTTATTCAGCCGAAGTATGGGTCCGACATTATTCCTGAGCTGAACAAAGCCGACAGACATTGACAAGAATACAAAGTGTAAAGTATGTCAATGTGTTTAGGGAGTTCACTATTCCACCCAATACACTGTCCTTTTTAAGCTTCTTCCTCCTTCCTCCCTCCATGCTTCATCTCTCTTTTCTCATTTCTCTTTTCCTTCCGCAAGTCCTTTTCTCTTTAATTTTTCCTTACCTTTCTCTGCCTTCTCCCAATCCCTCACTCATTTCGTCATCCCCTCTTCACGTCCTCTATCCTCTTTCTAATTCATCTTCCCCTCTCCCTATCCCTTCCAACCTCTCCAACCTCTCTCATCCCCCTCCATTTCTCTCCTAATTTCTCCACTTTTTCTCTCCCTTCTCTCTCAACCTTTCATTTCCTCCTTGCCCCTCATCTTCTTCAACTTCCCTCTTTCTTCCCCTCTTCCCCTTCCTTCCTTCTCACCCCTCTACTTACCTACACATATGTCGTAGGCAATGCCGCAGATGATGACATCTGTGACGTTCTTCTTTTGGAGTTCCTCGTTCAGGATCGTGTGCGACTGTTTGTTGTTGTCCCAGAAGGCCGAGTATGAGTCCAGATCTGGGTCGGTGCCTTTGTACACCAGGATGCCCTCCGGAGCTACCTGGTAGATGGGGATGGGGAGGGAAAGGAGGAGGAAGGAATGGGAAAGAGGGAGAGAGGGGGAAGGAAGTGAGGGAGTAAGAAAGCGAGAGGGAAGAAGGAAAGAGAGGATGTTAGCTCTTCTTGTGGAATTCTTCTCTGCGCAGGGGATTTTCCCCCCGCCACAAATAAATTCTCATAAAATCTCCCACCGGCAACCAAAATGCACAAACCGTCAATCAATCAATCAATACATTGCCCCCTGATCTCTCTTGCAGAAGACCCCTGGCCTTCAGGAAACCGGCAACAGCCTCCAGGTGGGACCATCAATTACTTAGAAAAGAGATATTGTGTTGTTGTCTAGGGGTTGTTAGTGTGGGGCAAAGTAGTGGTGTGGCTTAAGTATGGTGGTTGGATCTGGATGAGTGTGAATCTATTGGCCGATTCTTTGTTGGTATAGTTCTTAATGTCGGATGGTGTCCCAGATCCCGGACGGTAGCGTGCTAATGTCATTCTTGTCAGGTGTGTGATTTTTTTTTTCATGTTGGTGGCGCTTGTGAAATGTGTGGAGGGTGTGTGTTGTTTAGGGTTCTGGCGTAGAATCGTGTTCCTGTCTTTTTCATGTGATACTCTGTGAACAATTTTAGTTTCTGTATGTAGGTGTATAGGTGTGGTTTTAGTGCACCCCATTATTATTATTCTCAGTGCTTCATTCTGCATTGTTGTAAATGGTTTGTGGTAGACTTATTGATTATTAGGAGCTAAACTGGGGAGAGATATTCTAGGGTGGTTCTTATGAACTGTTTATAAATGGTTATTAGTGTTAATTTTGTTGTTGAAATTCAGTGGCAGTGATACTTTTTATATGTTTGTTTTCTTGTTTACTTCTTGCTGGCAGGTCCTTGATATGTGGGCTGAATGTCACATGAGTATAAAATGTTAGACCCGGAATTTATGGATTCCTTTCCAATGGAAAGTTGGCCATTTAATTTTACAATTGGATTTTTTCATGGCTGTCTGTAGAAAGCAGTGTTACTACTGATTTCTGGGGTGGAAGTTCTATTCTGTTATTTCTTAACCATTGTTCCAATTTATTCAAATAGGTTGGGTGTTCTCTGCGGCTATTTTGTATTTACTGTGCTGGATTATCATTGTCAAGTCATCTGCACATGAGAGAACATTACGCTTGTTTGCGAAAACGTCGTCATAACTCAAAAAACTGAATTTTTGAGTTATCTATACAGACGTATTCATCTTCAAACACGGATTTTTTTGGTATCAGTGTCATATCTGTAGCTCAAAAATTGACCGCTAGGGAGTGCTAAATGTCCCAACGACATAACCTTACATGTTCCAACTTGTTCCAACAAATATTTTAGACTTAGTAAAGATTATGATTGTTTCAACTTCTATAAACTTTAGAGGCGTATTTGATGCTCCAAAAAATGTTCCACCTATGGTGTTTGAGGGATTTTTATAATATTGAGAGCGTTTTGAAACTTTAAAATGCCTCTCCTGAAAAATTCGATATTTTGAGTTATGACGACGTTTTCGCAAACAAGCGATTAGTGCTTAGTTCTGGTTCAGAAGTTGGTAGATCACTCATGAAAAGGTTGAATAGTAAGGATGAAAGTATTGCACTCCATTGTATAATACCTTTGTTCAGGTCACTCAACAATTCTTGCAAGTCTTTTGCCCCATCTCATATACAAAGAAATACAGAGAAAATCAAAATAGCACCAGACTTATTGTTCATTACGGGGCTGCTTGCGAGTTAGAAGGGGAGGTAAACAGTGGGAATGGTTAATAACAACTAAATTAATTCAAGTGTATGAGCCCACGATGCTGAGAAATAAGTTAGATTGGGGTAGGACTCCTTATATTTATCTAGGCGTTTTCTAAGTGTCAACTGAACTCGAGATTACAACATTATTAAGTAATTTCTTCTAAACATTTACAATGCAGTTAAAAAAATTGATGTTTTATCTCTTACAGACTATTTCGTATCTATCATTTCTTGTGATATTACTACAGCCCACAGTAAACTAATTATACATGTTCATAACGAAGCCATGGAAAAATGTAAAGATTTTGATTAAATCACCCCGCATTCTACGTTTGGATAAGATAAATTAAGTTTACTTAGATATTCCTTATAGGGTTTATTATGTAAATTTGTGATCCTACGTTGTACCATTTCTAATATGTCTATGTCTTTTATAAGATACGGGGATAAAACTGAACACAGCATTTGAGATGAGGTCTTATAAGTAAATTATATGGAGTAATCATTGCTTTTTCAGTTTTATGTTCAAATGTTCTTTTAATACATGCTACAATTTGTTGGGCAGTTTTTGCTGCTTTTGTACACTGGAGGGTCGGTTTTAGATCCTTAGATAATATTACTTTTTTTTTCCTTTACCTTATTTCTGAATCTGATTACCGTTCATGAAATAATATTACATTTGATTTATTTGCATATATGTAAAATTTGACATTCAGCTATGTTAAGTTCCATCTACAATTCATTACTTCACTCAGGTTAGGTGAAGTGACTCTTCTTCTACGGGTACCATACGACCTGTTATACCTTATACCATGCATTCCATACTTAGCAATATACGTTAACTCAGGCAAACATACCTACGCACATGCAGGCTTACATACAACTAGTACAACTACGTACTTGGCATCTCCGTCCCTATAAATAGCCTCCTTGATTACCATACCATTTACATTTACGTAACTTTGTATTTAAAACATTCACCTACCATTCACATACGTACACACGAGTACATATCATGATTAAATTGCATGTCGTTTTCTTGTTCACGGCTAGACGATCCTCCACCCTCTCTGACAGAGGTCAAGGAGGCTGTAAGTTGAAGGGTATAAAGGCAGCTCTCATCTGCAACATTACTGTTGATTTGTTGAAAGCTGGAGACGTGGCCATATCTGGCAGTCCGTTACTACTCTCTCTGGCTGCAAAAATGGTCTGGTCGTCCCTTTTTGTAAGGGGAAAGGGGACCTGCGGGACTGCAACAGCTACCGCGGTATTACACTGCTCAGCGTGACAGGTACGGTGCTTGCCCATCTATTGCTGACACGGGTTTGTTCACATCTAAATCTTCAGAGGCCTGGATATTCTGAGCTCACGCTAGGTAAGTCAACTACTGTTCGGATCCTGGCGCTTTGTATTCTTGTGGAGAGCCGACGTGAGTTTCAATAGGTTTCTTGCAGCTTATGTTGATCTCAAGAAGGCATTTGATTCTGTGCGTCGTAGAGTATTCTGGGATCTTCTGTGGATTCGTAGTATTCCTGTAAGGCTTATACTCTGGGACAGAGTGCTGTAAAGTGTTTTTAGCTTCTTTCCTGGTAATTCAGGAGTGATGCAAAGGTGTGTCCTCGCCTTAATAATTTTTAACACCTGCATGGACTGGATATTGGACAGAGTTGTCTATCAATGTCGTTGGGGAACATGTATTGGCAAAACGAAGGTCATTGATCTCGGGTTTAATTATGCTCTCCATTCTGCTGAGTCGTTGGAAGTCTTGGTTGCAGTTCGCTTGGACTTCAGGCGTCCTGGACCAAGATCAAGGGCCAGGAGTTTGGGAGCTAACTGGATGACACAGTTCAGTCTGTCCATTCATGTGGCGAGGATATTGAGGACTTGGAAAGCTTTATATACTTTGGTAGTGTAGTGCATAACAATGATGGGTCATGTCAGGAAATATTTGGAAAGATTTGCATTGCCCATGGTATTATGAACTCTCTCGTTATGCAGGAGGATTAAGATGAGAATTTTCAAGTTACTTGTGCTTCCTGTCTAGCTGTAAGGCTTTGAGATATGAGCATTGAATACTGATTTGAAGAGGCGTCTTGATATATTTGGTACTATTTGAAGAGGCGTCTTGATATTTTTGGCACTATTTGAAGAGGCGTCTTGATATCTTTGGTACTATTTGAAGAGGCGTCTTGATATCTTTGGTACTATTTGAAGAGGCGTCTTGATATTTTGGTACTATTTGAAGAGGCGTCTTGATATCTTCGGTACTATTTGAAGAGACGTCTTGATATCTTTGGTACTATTTGAAGAGGCGTCTTGATATCTTTGGTACTATTTGAAGAGGCGTCTTGATATCTTTGGTACTATTTGAAGAGGCGTCTTGATATATTTGGTACTAAGTGCCTTCGGAGAATCATGGAATATTGTTGGAATAACTTTGTATCAGACCAGAGACTATACTGTGAGATTCAGTCTGGGCCATTTTCCAGCAAAATTCGTGAAGGTCAACCCCGGCTAAATGGGCATGTGGCATGTTTCCCTGTTATTGATTTTACTCACAGGAATGTCTCTACAAGAAACTGCCATCGATGGAGGGGACGAAGGGGGTGACCACAGAATTCATGGCCGGGGCAAGCTATCGAACCTGTCGTGATTTGTTTGGATTGGGAAGTGTTGCATTATGGGAACTTACTCAGAGAGACCGTGGTGACTGGCGCTAGCGTGTGAATGAGCCAACGCGCCACCTAGCGTATGCACCCAATTGATGATGATTAGATAAATGACCTAAGTCAAACTGTAGTTGATCCCTATCCGACTGTACTAGCAATTTTTGTTGTCCGCAGATTTTGATATTTTACATACCAGACCACTATCCACATCATTAAAAAAAAAAAAAAAAAAAAAAAAAAAAAAAAAAAAAAAAAAAAAAAAAAAAAAAAAAAAAAAAAAAAAAAAAAAAAAAAAAAAAAAACGGATAGAATACCAGGGAGAACACCGCTCATAACGTCACACTAGTCGAACTAATTTACATTGATTACAACTTGTTGTTTTCTCTCTGTTAGCCAATCTTGACCAATTTATGAATATTACCTATGTTACCATGCCAGTGTAATCTACTGAGTAACCGATTATGCGGGACCGCATCAAATGCTTTTCGGAAATCCAAGTATACTATATCGACTGATTCTATGTTGTCATACATACTAAAAACTTTATGAAAGACGTCAAGGGCGTTCACAAATTTATCCTTTAGAACAGTTTCCTTAATTTTGCATACAACTTAGGACGATACTTACTGGGCGGATTTGTTACCTTTTTTATATATATATGGAAGTTACATTAGCTAATTTCCATTTTGGGGAAAATTTACCAGAAGTTAAGGATTTACTGAATAATATAGTTAATGATTTACAACTTTAATTTTCAGCTTCTTTTAGAATCCTTGGGGAAAATCTAATCTAGTCCTGGCGTTTTATTCATTTCTACTTTATCAATCTGATGTGCGATTTCAATTACAGTAACAGAAACTATAACTATTATTCTATCATTGCTACTGATATTCTGGGAGCTATTTTTGTCTTCATTTGTATAGACAGGTGCGAAAGAATTATTTAAATCACAGTCCATTTCTGTATCATCATTCGCGTATTTTAGGGAAAAAACTATAAAATTGTTGTTTTCAGTTTTGTATTTCTGGATCATTTGATGGTGTTTCAGTAGAAACTCTTCTAATCTAGTGTTTATGGCGTCATTCGTACCTACGTGGACAATGAAAAGTGTATTATGATCTGACCAGCAAATCTTAGGTGAATAAAACATTTGCCATTAATCTTCAAACCTTTCTCTTCTCAACACAACTTTTTGATAATCTCTTCCAGGCAAACGGTAAATAGTTTGGAGCAAATTGTATCGTCTTGCCGTATTCCTTTCTCGATTTTCATCTTTTCTATTTTTTTTTTCGGTTTGTTTTTGTCGAATCACAGCGGTACTTTTCACATAAATGTTTTCTGAATCCTTACAATATGTTCGTTTTATGAGTAAAATATCTGCCATTAATGTTTAAACATTTCTCTTTCTAACTCAATCTTCTAAAAATCTCTCCCAGGCACTCTGAAAATTGTATGGGTGAATTTGTATCGCCTTGTTGTACTCCTTTCTCGATTTTTATCTTTTCTGTATCTTTGTCTAGTCGAATTACAGCGGTACCTTTCGCATAAATCTCTTCTAGGATCCTTACGATGTGTTCGTTTGTACCCCGCAAGCATAGCGAGCTTAGTATAGCTATTTGTTTTACCAAGTCAAAGGCCTTTTCGTAATCTACAAAGGCTAAACAAAAAGGTATATTATATTATGTTGTTTTCTCGCTTAGTTGATTCATTGTCTGTAAATGGTCTAGTGTCGAATATCCGCTTCCAAAGTCTGCTCTTGGTTGGTTTCCATCTGAAACTTGACTTAGTTTATTTGTAAAGATCTTTGAGAATATTTTATATACATTTGATAACAAGTTAATCGTGCGCTGGTGACGTAATTAAAAGCATGCTGCTCTTACGCTCACTTAGTCGTAGGTTCGAATCACGCACTAATTTCTGTTTCCTGGTAGTGAGTGCTCTCTTTCCCGACAGCTCAAGCGCGTAGGGCAAAAGTGACGACCTCGGCAGCAGAAAATAAAACTAAGTCATTCTATGGTGATCATGTATCAGGTATGAGATATATTAGATAATGGATAAAGAAAAAAAAATAAACACGCGTTGGCAATCGGTGACTTCAATGCTAAAATGGGGAAAACATAGGGGTGAATCGTGCATCGGGAAGTATGGAGTAGGTGAGACAAAACGACAGAAGTGAGTTACTGGTCAATTTTACAAAGGTCTACATGGCAACATATGATAATCACTTTACTTCAAAACGTGTAGATGGTAAATTGATTTGGAGAAGTCCAAACGGAACAACAAATAGAAGAGCAGAGGTTATTATCAAACTCTATCCAGCGTTAGTTAGACCCATCCTTGACTATGCGGTACATTTTTGGTCTCCGTCTTATAGAATGGATATCAATTCACTAGAATCAATACAGAGGAAAATGAAAAAAATTATACATGGGCTTATAAATTTACCTTACGAAGAGAGGCTTACAGTGGTATTCTTAAAAAAAAAAAATCTTTCCTTATATAAATCTTGTATAGATCCCTGGAAGGGAAAGATTTATATAAGGAAAGATTTTCTTTAAGAATACCACTCATAAGATTTTTATGGTGCTATTCTTAAAAAAATTATTTCCTTAAATAAATCTTTCCCGTCCAAGGGTTTATATAAGAATTATATACGATTTTTTTTTTTTTTTTTTTTTTAATCCTACCGTTAGGCAACTTAACTTATACTTTCTGGAAAGACCCAGAGTGTGGGGTGATCTAATAGAGGTGTTCAAGTGGATCAAGGGCTTTAAAAAGGATGACGCAAATATTAAGACAATAGGGCAGGACTCGCAGTAATGGATTTAAATTGGACAAATTTAGATTTAAAAAGGAAATAGGAAAGAATTGGTTTACTAATAGGGTGGTCAACGAATGGAATAGACTTAGTAACCATGTAGTGAGTGCTGAAACTATCGGTTGTTTTAAGAAACGGTTAGACAACTTTATGGATGGGGATGACAGGTGGTAATGGACATGGAACTGCCTAGTGTAGGCCTTATGGTCTCTTGCAGTCTCCTTCACTCTTATATTCTTATGTTTGGTGTAATTATCAGTAATGATCTCAAATTATCTAGGTAGTGTATTTCAGCCTCAGAGAAAGCAAATAAGATTTTAGGACTGATTGCGCGATCTTTTGATTTTAGAAGTCCATCTATCCTTAAGCTATATAAATCGTTAGTTCTTCCACATTTGGAATATGTTGTATTCGCACGGTCACCGTGTCTCATTTAAGACATTGACATTAGAAAACGCACAACGGCGAGCCACAAAAATTATTCCAAATATCAGAAACAAATCATACTAAAATCGACTAAGACATATGAATATATTTTCTCTAAAACAAAGCTTAGACTTAGGGGTGATTTAATATAGTTTTTTAAGACTCTAAAGGGAAATGACAACATCAAAAGTAACGATAATTTCACAATGAATGCGAATCAGTCTGTCAGGAAGTAGATTTAATTTGGAAGTGGCTAGAAACAACTTCGCCAACCGTGTAGTAAATGAATGGAATAAACTTCCTGCAGAGGCAGTGCAATGTAGTACAGTTCGAAATTTTAAGATTTATTTAGATAAACACCTAAACTGTAATGCCTGCTATTTATTCTATTTTATTTTATTTATTCATTTATCATTATCATTGATACGTTTGTTTCTTATTCGTCATTATTTATTGATCTACTTTATTTATTAATTTGTTTATTTATTTATTCATTTATTATCATTTTTTTCTAATCCGACCTAGTTATGGACCAAAAGACCTCCTGTAGGCATGCTCCTCCTTATTAATCTTTTGCTGGATTCCAGGTATATTTGCTGGATTCCAGGTCATCCCCGGACATTTGGCCACAAGAGATTCCTGGCATGGGAAGAACGAGGGGAGCTCGACAGGATTCCCGGGTTCCTCCCCGTGTGAACCACATATTTTTGTTTATATTTATGTATATAAAGGAGGACTAACTGCCTTACCATTGTAATCCCTGAGGACGAACCTCGGACAGGGCTCGAAACGTCGGGATTACTTATACTATGCACACGCACACACACACACACACACACACACACACACACACACACACACACACACACACACACACACTAGGTAAATACAACTAGGTAAATATTGATGTCTGGAACAAACTAAACGGGGAAACAGTGAGTGCCAAAACTATACAAGATTTTAAGAACAAACTGGATGCGGAGAGATACAAAAGCGGGTCAATACAAGCATAGCTCTCGTCCCGTAAAATACAACTAGGTAAAACACACACACACACACACACACACACACACACACACACACACACACACACACACACACACACACATACACACACACATACACACACATCCTAGCATCATTCTCCTTACTTTGAGTTCTTTGTGGAGTTCGGCGCCCCAGGATTTCTGGACACAATGTCGGGGCCACAGCATCTGCGTCGTCGGCGTCCCATCTCGCTTAACATCGAAGACGACAGTGTCGTACACTTGAGCCTCCTCGCTCTGCAGCTGCGACAAAGAGGATGGGGTCTCAGTTGCAATAAGAGGTGTAGGAGGCGAAAGGGAGTTGTGCACCGGAGAGGGCTGGTGGATTGATTCCAAAGGAGGAGAAGGAAGAAAGGGTCGTTTCGCTACATTGCCAGTTCGCTACCAACCATTTCGCTACATTGTTCGGTCTTTTCGCTACATTGTTTCGGTCGTTTGGCTACATTGTTCGGGCGTTTCGCTATACTGTTTTTTCGCTTTTGTTTTATTAATTTATTCATCCATTCATTCAGTCAGTCAGTCATTTACTTATTCATTCATTCATTCATTCAATTTATTAGTTGTCTATCTATTCCTATATTCATTTTTATTATTTACTTATTTCTATTACCAATTGGATGATATATCTACTTATCTATTTGAGGACGGTGGATAAAAAAAAGACACGATTCTTGATCCGAGCTCATTCCTGATTCAGTTTTGCAATGAACTTCTTCAAAGGAACCATTCCTATTATGAAGCTTAGTGCGAAACTAATCAGGAATAAACTCGGACCAACACCCGTGTCTTCTCTACCTTCCTCAACTTGTCATCGTGTCTCAGTATTTATCTATCCATATTTATCTAATTATATAGCATTTCCCCTAAGTGGAACAGGGGGACGGTCACCATATATTGAATCAATGAGGATAAACAAGCTTTGCATGTCGGGCACTGCTGTGAAGGTGCTGTGCCTCTCTGCATTGCCTCTGACCCGGGGCAGTGGGCGGGAGGCAGGGACACCCATTGTAAATAATCAACATATTTAACGAAGAGTTTAATTACCCTTCCTGAGATTCTCTGGACCCCTTGTGCAAACAGCCCCTCTTTTTTTTTTTTTTTTTTTTTTTCCGTCGCGATATAGCCTAGCTCTTAGGTTGGTAGTGACAAATTCAAAGGCCCAAACGGTAATAGGACACATGTCCTCCTAACTTAAGGCTAGTAACTTTTTGATGTCTATAGGGCAGAGTTTCTTAATCAGAGTTCCCCGGCACCCTAAGATTCCGCAAAAGGTCCCTAAGGGTTCCGCGAGAACAAGTGAGATAAGCTAATGCACTTTTAATTTTTTATTTAATTTCATATGCGTAATATAATTAAACACGCATGGCATATTCTTGGTTATTGTAATAATGTAATATAGACATCATCCTATCAAACCTATCATTACGATGAAAATAAAATGAGAAAGATATGGTATATGTGCTTTTTTCACAGGGGTTCCTTGACACAGGCAATTTTATTTCAAAGGTTACACAAGGGTAAAAAGGTTGAGAAACGCTGCTATAGGGTATTTACCCTACTTGCAGCCAGATGGTTTTATTCAAGTGAAGGAAAACTTTCGTGACAAAAGTGCTCAATCGAACGCAAATTCCTTTCATAATATTCATAACACATTATACCAGGTAGGAGCTACGTGACACTTTACAGAGAATGTTACCTTGCTTGTCTTGTGCATGGGACGCATCCTGACGTTGTCGATGAAGGAGACATGATCCGCAGGGTGCCAGTCGAGTGAGTAGACAATCACATGGAAGGGAACCTCTTCCTCCAAGCGGTTGATGATTGGGATCACCTGTGGGAAGAGGAAAGAATCGCTTCTGGGTTGTTCATATTGGGATAAAACATGGAGGGTGATAGCATTATTATCATTTTTTATCTTTTATCTTTTATCACCTACGGGAAGAGGAAAGAGTCCCTTCTGGGTTGTTCATATTGGGATAAAACATGGAGGGTGGTATCATTATTATTATTTTTATCTTTTATATGTATATCTATTGTCCTCTTCATCATCCTCCCCCCCCCATTAGCTTTTCTTCCTCCTCTTCCTCTTCCTCATTTCCTTCCTTCTCTCCACCTCTCTCTACCCCCCTTTTTCTCCTCTTCCTTCAACTTCTTTCCAGCACTTTCTCCACCCCCTCCATCTCCTACCTCTCTTCCTCATCCTCTTCTTCCACCTCCTTCTTCTCCTTTTCCTCACCCTCATCCTTCCCTTCTTCTGTTCCTTTTTCTCCTCCTTCTTCTCTCTCTTCCTTTTCTTCTTGTTCCTCCTCCTCCCTCCTCTTCCTCACCCTCTACCTCCACCTCCTTCTCCTCCTTTTCCTCACCCTCATCTTTCCCTTCTTCTGTTCCTTTTTCTCCTTCTTCTTTCTCTTCCTTTTCTTCTTGTTCCTCCTCCTCCCTCCTCTTCCTCACCCTCTGCCTCCACCTCCTCCTTTTCCTCACCCTCATCTTTCCCTTCTGTTCCTTTTTCTCCTCCTTTTTCTTCTTTCTCTTCCTTTTCTTCTTGTTCCTCCTCCTCCCTCTTCCTCCTCCTCCTCCTCAGCACCCTTTTTCTTATCCCCAGAACCTCCTTTGCCCATGGTAGGTCTTTTGATGTCTCACTCACCTCCTCTCCGTTGTGTCCGGCGGGGCAGTTACTGATGGCAAGCGATCCCGTGATGAAGTCATTCTGGACATCAACAACGATGAGAGCGACAATGGGCCTCACGATCTGAACGCAGGCAGGAGAAAAAAAAGTAAATAAAGAAATGAATAAGTACTTATATGGTGAAATGAGTAGAGGAATAAGTGTCCAAGTTATTAGACTAATGAGGACACGATCAAATGAATAAATAAACATCATATATGCAGAGCCCTGACATGCCTAAGTACCGTCCCCTGGGGCAAAGCTCTCAGTGATGACCACTTCCACGGGCTCAAAGCCCGTGGGAGTGATTCTTCACTAAAAAGAAAAAAAAAAAAAAAAAAAAAAAAAAAAAAAAAAAAAAAAAAAAAAACTCCTATCCCATCTCCACCATCCCTCACAGCCTGTTTTAGCCATTGGCTTGCGAAATAATTAAACGGATTTTAAAATTTGTATTTAACGTTCCTATTGCAGGAAGGATAAAGGGAAAATATTTCATATTCTGTTGATTCTAACTCAAAATTCGTATATTACGGTAAAATATTCAGGGCTCCATTGACCTTTTTTTATTATAATTATTCTGTCAGCCTTGTGGACGGCATGTCCAGACGAGGACTGCCGCTCCCCTAAAGGTGCCGCCCCAGGGCATATTCCATGGTGTCTTGAATTGTATTCTTTGAAATGTTGACCATTTTTGTGCCCATTTCTTAGGTATAATGTGTATCTATTGTTTAGCTATTAAATGTAGTGTCCCAAACGTCCGGCAATTGTAGTCTTTTATCTCTTGTTTTTACTGGCGGCAGTACTTATTCATATGTATATATTTAATTATGTTCTTATTTAGTATAGATATCTGTGTATGTTGTATTGTCTAGGGTAATTTCATATATACATTTTTCTCCCACACATTTTTATGTAAGCTATGATGCGTGTGGAGTAGATAATCCTTTTGATTTTGATGTGCTTCAGTCATTAATTTTTTTCGTTTGCTCGGTGGGGTCACCCAGTGGTGGTGGCCGAACGATGTGATGGTATCGTACCATTATGTATAATATATTTACGTGCTGCGTTTTAGCAACCTACAGTTATTGTAGTGTATTATATTTGCGAATTGTTCAATTGTGTTTGTGTTTTCCCATTACATAATTATCATAGGTTTTGTTGTATATTTATTATTGTCATTGTATTATTTATTTACCATTCTGTAAGGAAAACCAAGCGAACTATGGATGTTATGCACGAAGCCAACGCTAGGCGTCCAGTTGTTACTCCGCTTCCTTACTGGACGCACTCATTTGTTATTGTGGTGCTTGGGCACATTTTTATGTAATAAATGTTCGTTTGTAGAGATTCATTTGCTTTTATTTAGCCCTACAACATGCTTTTCGGACTTCGCTCAGTCCTACGATGTCCCACTTTGTGTTATCTAGTGCTTCCATTAAACTCTCCAGCCTGTGGTCTTCTCAGAAGGTTCTTACGTTAAAAGTAGAGATCTTCATTTTCTTCATGCTATTTGATGTCCAAGATTTGGATATGCTTGGACAGTGCTTACTCACAATCAGTGGCATACTACCCGTGAGCACATAAGGCAATGCGGTTGGACCTTTAGGAGACCATGATCAAACAGGAATGCGCGGTTTTCTTTTGGTTGTGCAATTCATTTTTGCTATGAAGGAATTTTGGCAGTAATCTCACCTCCCTGCCAACTGGTTTCTTGTAAGATATTTCTTTGGTGTCATCTTATTTCTTATATTCGGTGGGGTCCTATATGTCTATAGGGGGCCCAATGGTTAACGCCGTCATTATGACGGTACCCCATATATCTATGAGGAATTTCCCCGCACGCCATCTGGGACGCGCAAGTTAGAAGTGGGTCCTGCGGCTGTGTGTACGAGCTACTCTTTTTCTAATCTTTCTTACAAGACCTATTCGATATGGGTGACCCTACAGAGATTTCCTCTCTATCGACATAGCTTTTGTTATCACTAAAACATTCAAGCCTATCCACCACGTCAAGGTGTCAATCCTCGGATAGGATATACATACATATATATGTATGTATATATATACATTATTTATATATATATATATATATATATATATATATATATATATTGTGTGTGTGAGTGTATGTGTGTATGTGTGTGTAAATGCGAGCACGTTTGCTAAAGTTCATAGATGCGTTTATATATATGTACAAACATCCATATACTCAAGACTACATCACAGAACGATTTAATTAGTTTGTTTTGCTTGCAGTTGTCACTTGAACACTTACCTTTTTTATCCAGCGCTGCCAGCAAAAGCGAAATTCATCCTTGTCGATAACTTTATCCTGTCGAGAAGATATAAAAACGTTATTGTAATTTTAACGACGGGAACTCACTAGTTCTTTTCTATTTATAGATAATATCACGCCATTGACGAGAATTGTAGGTGCACGGTGTTGGCTGTGGGTATATATATGGGGGCATATTATTCCATAGCTATGACAACGTTGATGTGTGAAGTCAAAAGGTGTGCATAGTATGAGGTGGCCATTTTTTTTTTTTTGTTTTTTATGGAGTCGTCTCTGTTGTAGTAAAATGTGAAGAGAAGATAGCTGTATTGATATCGATTCTCTTAAATTGTGATGGCAGTTAGAGAGGTACGGGAGGAGGAGGAGTTGGTTTGACCGGTAGTGTGGTAAGGCATGAGAGAGAGAGAGAGAGAGAGAGAGAGAGAGAGAGAGAGAGAGAGAGAGAGAGAGAGAGAGAGAAAAATATACAGATAGAGACAGATACAGAGAAAGGGAGAGAATGTATGTGTATATATATATATATATATATATATATATATATATATATATATATATATATATATATATATATATATGTATGTATAGAGAGACAAACACACATCAACACACGCACACACAAACACACACACACACAGACACACACACACACACACACACACACACACACACAGAAAGAGATAGAGAAAGTATGAGCAAGTGAGAGAGATCAGCATGCCACAGTACTTCTGTAACCAGAATAAGAACCCTAAATTGATATACTGTATGGTCACGCTTTGTTCAAATTATTTCAACACCTTTGCAAAACGAGAAACAGTCAATCTAATATATTTTTTCTCACTCTAACTGATCTCTCTCTCTCTCTTGCTCTTACTTTCTCTCTTTCTCTCTCTCTCTCTAACACTCAATTGTCATTGGACTCCACAACCACCTCCGTTTAAACCAGTGACAAAGACACCATTGCCACCCAACCTCATTCACACCATCACACCTCACCGGAGCACTCTTCACTTACTAGTATGGCCACCCTTTCTCTCCCTCGTCCTCTCTTCACTTCTGAGGTCTTCCAAACTACACTCCCAAACTCAAACTCGTTCCTCCCTTTCAACTTAGTTTCACTCAATGTCAACACATCCATCTTTCTTCTCACAAACATACTTCCTATATCTTCCCTTTTACTCTCATCTGTACCACATCCAAGCACATTAAAAGACCCAAACCTTAGGGTACTGATTGGAGAACTTCCAGAGCCTCTTATTCTTTTTTTTTTTTTTTTTTTTTTTTTTTTTTTTTAAGGAATGATGATGATGATGATAATAATAATAATAATAATAATAATAATAATAATAATAATAATAATAATAATAATAAAACAATAATAACAATAATGATAATAAAAGAATAATGCATGCATGATCGACATATTTTTTTCTAAAGATGTTCACTTATTTGAATACAGTTGTTGGACAAAGCATCAGTAGAGGGCGTCATATGGAGGAGAGGATCGGCTTAAAATCACCGTAATAATGAAGATGGAATATTGGTAGTGATGGTAAATGGCCGTTGTCTTGTATGATCAATGTCTCTCTGCGGACGATCAAGTTCAGGGCACATTAGGGTTGTGTTACTTTCACTCAAGAGCCATAGATCTACCATGAATACAATATTCCACACGGAAATCAGTCAACTAAGGTGATTTATGTGCGTTTATATGTTAGGGTAACGTATCTATTTGCAGGAACGAGGTTAATTTAGCTGGGAAGGAATGTATCCTGCAATGCGGCAACGGTCTGTCCTAGTGCGCAGTTATTTCGAAGAGACGCTTATACAAAGGTAAAAAATTTAGGGCATTTCTAGTTTGTGTTAAAGTAATTTAGATACTTAAAAGTTGATAATGAACCCGATTTACAAGAAAGTAAGAGTATTCTGTCGAATTCTAGAATCGAACAGATTCATTGTGTCGACATTTTCGTTGTGCAGGGAATTTATTTCGGAAGAATAAAGTCGCCGTTTTCTTTCATTCCTTACTTCTCTTTACTTATTTTTCCAAACTAATTCTTCCAGGTCTTCTTCCCTTCCTTCCTCTAGTACCTCTCACCCGTCCCCTTCTATAATATTGACCCCTCCGACCAGTGACATTTGAACGAGTAATTTATATAATTGATAAAATTAGACCTCCTCTCTCTCCCTTCTCCCCTTTCTTTTCCATCCCTTTCCCCCAACTCAGTTGCCATTTTCATTACATCACCTCTTCTTTCCCGCCCTCTTTCTCCTTCTCTCTTTCCTCCCTCCTCCTCCTCTCTTCCTTCTTACATGTCTTCCACCCCCACCTTCCTTCCCTTTTTCTTTCCTCTTCTTCCCTCGCCCCCTCTTTCTTCCTCCCTCCCTTCTTCTTCCCTCCCTGACCTCTTCTCCTTTTTTCTTTCTCTCTCCCTCTTACCCCTTTCTCTCTCTCTCTCTCTTCCTACCTCCCCTTTCTTAACCATCTCTTTTCTCTCTCCCGTACTATCTCATGATCTCCTTTATCCTACCCTCCCTGTCTCCATTCTTTAACATCATCTTCCCCCTGCCTCCTGCAATTATTCGACGCCCCTGAAATCAGTCTCCGTGCTGACCCCATAAAGGTGGCGACGAAGAGCGAGTCTGTCTTCTATTAATGGGGGAGCTTGCGGACCTCCAGGAAAACTTGGTTATTTTTAGAATGGATCTCCCGCCCCCGCCTCGCGACCTCAGTTCACACATTTCATGGAGTCGAAGTCGAACACGAAGCCAGTAAGAGAAGATTCCTTAGCTTGGTCGTTCCTTGTACCTTTAGGATTCTCTTCCTCCTTCCTTCTCTTCCTTGTCCTCCTCCTTTTCGTCTTCCTCTCCTTCCTCCTACCCTCCTCCTCTTCCTCGTCCTTCTCTTCCTCGTCCTCTTTTCCCTCCTCCTTTTCGTCTTCTTCTCCTTCCTCCTACCCTCCTCCTTCTCTTCCTTGTCCTCCTTTCCCTCCTCCTTTTCGTCCTCCTCTCCTTCCTCCTCCTTCTCTTCCTCGTCCTCCTTTCCCTCCTCCTTTTCGTCCTCCTCTCCTTCCTCCTCCTCTTCCTCCTCCTTCTCTTCCTCGTCCTTTTTGTCTTCCTCTCCTTCCTCTTACCCTCCTCCTCTTCCTCCTCCTCCTCCTCCTTTTCGTCCTCCTCTCCTTCCTCCTACCCTCCTCTTCCCCACCTTAATATTCTATTCCTTTACTTTCTCCTCTTTCTCGTTTTCGTTTTTTTTCTCCTGTCCCTCCTTCTTTTCCTGTTCTTTCTTCCTCTTCCTCTTCTTTCTTCCTCTTTATTTGTCTCTCATTGTTCACTATTTCCTTCCAGCCGGTCTTTTTATTCCTTTTCCAGACCTTTTATCCTTCTCCTACTCCTCCTCCCCCTCCTCCTCCTCCTCCTCCTTTTCTTCCCTTCCTCTTCCACCACCTCCCCCTTGTCCTTCTCTCCCACCTCCCCCTCCTCTCCTTCCCCCTCTTTTTCTCTCTGTTCCTTAATATCCTTTCCCTTTTACTCCTATTCTTCTTCCCTCCCCCTCCTCCTCCTTTTCTTCCCTTCCTCTTCCACCACCTCCCCCTTGTCCTTCTCTCCCACCTCCTCCTCCTCTCCTTCCCCCTCTTTTTCTCTCTGTTCCTTTATATCCTTTCCCTTTTACTCCTATTCTTCCTCCCTCCTCCTCCTCCTCTTCTTCCCTTCCTCTTCCACCACCTCCCCCTTGTCCTTCTCTCCCACCTCCTCCTCCTCTCCTTCCCCCTCTTTTTCTCTCTGTTCCTTTATATCCTTTCCCTTTTACTCCTATTCTTCCTCCCCGTCCTCCTCCTGCTTTCCCTCCTCCTCCTCCTCCTCCTCCTCCTCCTCTTCTCTCCCACCTCCTCCTCCTCTCCTTCCCCCTCTTTTTCTCTCTGTTCCTTTATATCCTTTCCCTTTTACTCCTATTCTTTCTCCCCGTCCTCCTCCTGCTTTCCCTCCTCCTCCTCCTCCTCCTCCTCTTCTCTCCCACCTCCTCCTCCTCTCCTTCCCCGTCTTTTTCTCTCTGTTCCTTTATATCCTTTCTCCTTTTACTCCTATTCTTCCTCCCCGTCCTCCTCCTGCTTTCCCTCCTCCTCCTCCTCCTCCTCCTCTTCTCTGAACTCACTTTGTTGACATCGAAGATACCGAAGAGTCGCTCGACGAGGTCAGACTCGAGCGGGTAAGGTCGCCCTCGCTCGTCTCGGAAGAGGGCGCGGCACAGCGCCCAAAACTCCGCCAAGTTCAAAGACGAATCGCTATTGGGGAAGAGAACAGAGAAGGCTCGTCAGTTGCCTGCAGGAAAAAATCAGGGGGAGAATCAGAATGAAATTAGGGTGAAATCATGAGGAAATTAGGGCGAAATCGGGAGGAAATTAAGGGAAATCAGGGAGGAATTATAAAGAAATTAAGGGGAAATCTGATGGCCGACCGGACTAGGGAGCCAAAAATCAGGGGGAGAATCAGAAGGAAATTAGGGTGAAATCATGAGGAAATTAGGGCGAAATCGGGAGGAAATTAAAGGAAATCAGGGAGGATTCATTAAGGGGAAATCAGAACAAAATTAGGAGTGCATGATGGCCGACCGGACTAGTGAGCCAAAAATCAGGGGGAGAATCAGAAGGAAATTAGGGTGAAATCATGAAGAAATTAGGGCGAAATCGGGAGGAAATTAAGGGAAATCAGGGAGGAATCATTAAGGGGAAATCAAACAAAATTAGGAGTGCATGATGGCCGACCGGACTAGGAAGCCAAAAATCAGGGGGAGAATCAGAATGAAATTAGGGTGAAATCATGAAGAAATTAGGGCGAAACCGGGAGGAAATTAAGGGAAATCAGGGAGGAATCATAAAAAAATGAAGGGGAAATCAGAAACAAAATTAGGAGTGCGTGATGGCCGACCGGACTAGGGAGCCAAAAATCAGGGGGAGAATCAGAATGAAATTAGGGTGAAATCATGAAGAAATTAGGGCGAAATCGGGAGGAAATGAAGGAAAATCAGGGAGGAATCATAAAGAAATTAAGGGGAAATCGGAAACAAAATTAGGAGTGCATGATGGCCGACCGGACTAGGAAGCCAAAAATCAGGGGGAGAATCAGAATGAAATTAGGGTGAAATCATGAAGAAATTAGGGCGAAATCGGAAGGAAATTAAGGGAAATCAGGGAGGAATCATAAAAATATGAAGGGGAAATCAGAAACAAAATTAGGAGTGCGTGATGGCCGACCGGACTAGGGGGCCAATTTATGGAGGTGACACGCCATAAGGCACAGGTAGATTTGAAACTGATACGCAGTTACTTCGCAGAGAAGAGGGAATTTGATTTAAAAAATGGAGGGAAGTGGAGGGAAATGTGGAAAGGTTAGAGGTGGAGAAAGGTCGAAGGTAGAAAAGAAAATAGGGGTAGAGTGGAAGGAAGAAAAGAAAATGGAGGCAAAGTGGAAGGTAGAAAAGAAAATAGGGGTAGAGTGGAAGGAAGAAAAGAAAATGGAGGCAAAGTGGAAGGTAGAACAGAAAATGGAGGCAGAGTGGAAGGTAGAAAAGAAAATGGAGGTAGAGTGGAAGGTAGAAAAGAAAATGGGGGTAGAGTGGAAGGTAGAAAAGAAAATGGAGGTAGAGTGGAAGGTAGAAAAGAAAATGGGGGTAGAGTGGAAGGTAGAAAAGAAAATGGAGGTAGAGTGGAAGGTAGAAAAGAAAATGGAGATAGAGCGGAAGGTAAGAAAGAAAATGGAGATAGAGTGGAAGGAAGAAAAGAAAATGGAGGTAGAGTGGAAGGTAGAAAAGAAAATGGGGGTAGAGTGGAAGGTAGAAAAGAAAATGGAGGTAGAGTGGAAGGTAGAAAAGAACGAAAAGATAAGAGGAACAAGCGGAGGAGGTAAAAAGGGACGAAGATAGAAAAAAAAAAAAAAGTGGAGCAATATGGGGAATACAAGATGAGTAGTTTACTGAAGTAGGAGTGGAACTGTGGCAGTAACTGTCACCTTTGCCCTATGAGCTTAGATTTCTGGGAATTGGAGATTAGTGCGTGAATCGAACCCGAAACTTATCGCACAAGAAAGGAAGAATCGGAAAGAAAACGAGAAGAGGAGAAACAGATGGAAGAGAAAAAAAAAATGGGAATAGGATGAGGACCAGAGGGAAGAGAGAGAGAGAGAGAGAGAGAGAGAGAGAGAGAGAGAGAGAGAGAGAGAGAGAGAGAGAGAGAGAGAGAGAGAGAGAGAGAGAGAGAGAGAGAGAGAGAGAGAGAGAGAGAGAGAGAGAGAGAGAGAGAGAGAAAAGCTGCTTTAACACATTCGCTGCAGTCGTGTTTTTGTTTTACGTTTTCTATTCTATAGCCAAAATATTCCTTTTAGTCGTTTGTCTGTCATTATACCGAAGGAGAGAAACTATGGACGGATTTAAGGATTTTCTTTCTGGCCAAATATATCTATTCGGCTGAAGGTACATGCGACAAACACCGATAAAACGAAACAAAACAAATTAAAACGAAAAATAAGTACTAGGCGAAGTTGAGGTTAAGGGAAGAGACGACAACTCTTCTCTCGTCATGTTGAACAATTACTTGAGAATGCAAAGCAAGAATGCGTAGGAAGTTCCCACGTAAGGAAACTAGGGTGGAGCCCATGAACGTTGGGCTTCATGTACAATACAGGGTGCCATAATGGACCAGTCAGGATACAATATGAAGTAGCCAAAGTGCAGTGTATATTTATATATATATACGTGTGCGTGTGTGGGTATGTGTGTGTGTGTGTGTGTGTGTGTGTGTGTGTGTACGTGTGCGTGTCTGTGTGTGTAAACAAACAAGCAAAGAGCTATACAAATAGATAAATGAATATGTAAATTGATAAGTTGAAAACAAAGATTATGGAAACCAACCAACTTGCGTGGAAGGGCGAGACAAGCATTCCTCCAAGCAAAAAAACAAAACAATAAAAAAAAAAAAAAAAAAAAAAAAAAAAAAAAAAAAAAAAAAAAAAAAAAAAGAACGAAAATAACGGAAGGAATGAGGTGGAAGGAAAGCTATAAAAGGCAGTGCCAAGGAAACAGCAATGGAGGACCTTCGTGACGATGATAAAAAAAGAAAAGAAAAAAAAAACAAGGAGAGGAAGGGTTGGAAAGAAGGAAGACCTTTTCATCGTGCATGTCTTGATGGTCTGCAGACCCGTCGTGTTCACTGGTACACGCAATCTGCTCGGCGTCACGTCACGTAAGAAATCAGGCAAGTCACGCCTTGTCACGTGACCTAAATCACTATAAGAGCACCTCTTGGCTGCAACACATGAGCCTTCTGGCTGGGAGTGGAGAGTGACCTAGTGCAGGAGTTCTCAAACTTTTTTGGTTGCGACCCTCTACAAATTACTTCGATAGAGTCGCGAGCCACTTCCCCAAAAATAACGAATTTCTGACAATCACTATCACGCATTTCCCTGTCTCCGTGTATCTGTTTGCCTGTCTATATATGTATGTATGTATGTATGTATGTATGTATGTATGCATGTAGCCTATGTACGTGCGCACGTATGTATGTATGTATGTAAGCTTGTGTGGATCTCGATCTCGATCGTGACCCCTCAAAATTATTTCGCGACCCCTCTGGGGGTCGGGACCCCCACTTTGAGAACCTCTGACCTAGTGGACTAAGGCACCCACGTCTTGAGCCGGGAAGATAGATCGAAGAATTGTTTTTTGAGTCCCGCTATTCAGCCTGTGATGTCAGTATGGGGGTGCGGTCTAAAGTCCCCCAAGGTCTGACAAAAGTGCTAAATGCCTAGCCACCTCGTATACCGGGTAACGGTAGAAAAGAAGAAGAAGAAGAAGAAGAAGAAAAGGAAGAAAAGGAAGAGAAAAAAGAAAAAGAAAAAGAAAAAGATGATGATGACGATAATGATGATGGAGAAGAAGAAGAAAAAGGAAAGAAAGATGAAGAAGAAGAAGAAAAAGAAGAAGAAAAAGAAAATGAAAAAATAAACTACAATGTTTATAACGCAGAAACAACCTGACAGAACCTTTACTGCCAGGAAGAGGCCGGATGATGAAAAAGCAAACAAGGAAAAGATGAAACGATATATATATCTAACTTCTAGAATAATCGGCTCTCGGGGAAATACTGAATTTCCAGTTAGCAAAGACTATGGCAAGACCATTAGCTCATCCACACGCACACACACACACACACACACACACACACGCACACACACACACACACACACACACACACACACACACACGCACACACACACACACATCAGTTTGGCTTTAGATCTGGAAGATCATGTGTCAAACATTTTAGATATTTTACTTCAGAGCGATTGATATTTGCTGCAAGAGATGAAGAGCTTGGTAAAATGTGTGTATTTCGATTTAGAGAAGGCATTCGATAAAGTAGTTCACAGTTGCCTCATATGGAAATTGGATCATATTGGAGGATTTTGAGGTAAGCTACGTAAATGTATGGAAGATTTATTTATTTATTTACTTATTAAGTTAGTTACTTAGTTATTTTCTTATTTACTTATTTTTAAGGGAAAGTACGTAAGGACAGTAGTAAAGAATAACTTTCCAAGATAGAGAGTAGTGACCAACGGGGTTCCACAAGGTTTGCTGGTAATACCTATGATATTTCTTAACTATGTTGATGACATAGTACGAACATGTGTGCAGATTATGCAAAAATAATGAGAAGAGTGCAAATCGAAGACAAATGTAGGCTGTTGCAAAAATATATAAACACCATATCTGCGTGGGAGTTCCACAAAGTTTGCTGGTAGTATCTATAATATTTCTTAACTATGTTGATGACAAAGTGATTACATGTTTACAAATTATGCAAAAATAGTTAGAAAAGTGTAAATCGAAGACAGATGTAGACTTGCAAAAATATATAAACACTATATCTGCGTGGGGCCATTTTTTTTTTTCAACACTAAAAACATGCAAAGTATTGGTAATGGACAATAGTTTCAACATATCCTTGAAATATCCCTTGAAAGCGATTCCATTACAAATGTAAAAGGGAATATTTGGGAAGACTGACAAAGACAATCTGTTACCTGACAGACATATTAGCATTAATGTGGGAGAGACATATGGGAAAATCTGCTGAAGACGATCAAAATGGGTTTTCAATATATGTATGAAGAGATGATGAAAAAAATCAAAGAAACTGATTTCTCCATGCTTCAGTGGTACGGTCCCCACACAGAGTGAAGGAATATAATCAAGATCGAAAGAATACAAGGGGAAGCAAAGAAGCTGGTTTCCAACCTGGCAGATTAATCATATAAGGGGAGACTAAAAGCATTAGGCCTGCCAACTTTGAGAGATCGAGGAGAAAGAGGTGATATTATTACAGTATTCATGTCGCTAAAGAGGATAGACTCCATTGACAGAATTTATTTCTTGATTAGGGATGTAGTTTTAATCTTGGACCTTACCCTGTCACAGATATTTTTATTGTGGGTTGTACTGTATGTGTGTTGTAACTGTAACTTTGAATGATCTGGATCCACAAAGAGTTTCAATTTGTATGTATCATTACAAATTGACTAAATAAAGTATTTATTATTATTATCATTATTAACAGGGGCATATATTCAGGGTGTGCTAGGTGTGCACTGCACACCTTCAGCCAGAGAGAGAAATGCATGATAGTTATAAATAAATTCAGCAGTAAGTGGGAAATTATATTTTTCTTATTGTTTTTAGCCCTCTTATAATATTTTGCGTTATAGGTGTTCTGTAGAAGCACTGCACACCCAATAATTAATTGTATCATTATGTGGTATAGCGCGTACGGTGGAGTGTGAGGGGAGACTTGCAAATGCCATAGATGTGCGGATCGACAAACGCACACTGCTTGAGTTCGTTTTTGCTGATGCAATTCTATATTGGCTAGAAGGCATAAAAGTCTTTGCCATTCATTTTATGGGCATAATTAAGAATTGCAGGGATTATAATATAGTATTTATCATGAAACCTTATGTTATTATGTCTCAATCAGAAATAAAGATTGAGTACAACCTAAGACAAAAAAAAGCATTCCGGTTGGCTGAATTAATCTTAGCCATACCAAGGAACACAACTTCAGCAGAGCGCTTATTTTCTGCCTTTAAAGAGAATAAATAATAATAATAAATAAAGAGAATAAAAATTCACGCTACCGTGAAGCACAAAGTCAACAACAAAGGCTGAATGGCCTCAGTTTGCTCTCCGTTGAAAAGAACTTGCTGACTCAAGTTTAACAGAGGTGCTCCTTCTACAATGAAGTCATAAACAAGTTTATATGCCAAAGACGATGAATAGAGTTTAATTATAAGTAATCAAGTATGTCAGCCATTCTACTGTATAATTTAGGCAAGCTAGTCAAAACTAGTAAACTTAATTACCCTAAATTTAGAAATATAATTTGCTTTATTTTCCAACTAACAACATGAATAAATATAAAAGTTTAACTGCACACACACACACACACACACACACACACACACACACACACACACACACACACACACACATACAGTGCAGTGCTACTGTTCTTGACCGCAAATTCAATGCGGGCTGAAAACATTAGCATCGCTTCACTGCGAGCCAGCAATCCAACTCCGGTGGGCAAGGAGTTGTGTAGGTGTGTGTGTAAGGTCACAACATTATCCATATATCCTATACATAAGCTCTGAGATCTTTCCCAGGAGAGTAATAGCTGTTTACCATGAATCAAATACTTAATGAAGACCGTGGTGACACACACACACACACACACACACACACACACACACACACACACACACACACACACACACACACAGTGGTTAGATTTCACGGCTGCCACTACGGCTGTCCGGGTTCGAATTCCGTCCAGGACTGAAATAATTTCAGTATCGCTGAGCTGCAAGTTGTTACCTCAACTCTCGTGGGTGGGGAGTTGTGTGTGTGTGTGCGTGTAAGGTGTATTGCCCATAGATTGGTCATATATATGAGCTCTGAGCTCTCTTCCGGAAGGGAAATAGCTGTCGATCGAGAGTCCAACACGTGATCCAAGACCATGGTGAATCACACACTTACACACACGTCCGTACATACAAAAATCACTTTATGGTAAGGAAAGCTAGCAGATGCTTTACTTCGACCTTTCACCTATATGCTACCATATGCCCGTACACAAATCACTGTATGGTGAGGAAAGCTAGCAGATGCTTTACTTCGACCTTTCACCTATATTACTTTATGGTGAGGAAAGGTAGCAGATGCTTTACGTCGACTGAGGTCGTCAACTTTCACCGATATGCTTAGACTTCCAGAAGTCACGGTTAGCTACCGGATTCAAATTCAGGTCCCTGTTGTGCGAAACACGATCGAAACTAATCCAGCCCTAGGCTCACTATCTTGTTCAGAAGTGCATTAATCTTTGAGCAAACATTATTACCTATTCTTGTTTTAGGGGTCCATACAACCATCAGTATTTATTGACATTACTGAAATGATTTCATTATTACTGACCGTACCAGGTCGATACCACGTATTCTTGAGAAGACGTGTGACAAATTCTTGGTCGATATCGAACAGACGGGACAGGTCGGGTGTCAATATTAGAGAATCGCTATTGATCGTGTCATGGATCACCACTTAAAGTAATGAGATGAGATCAGGAACTGTCTGTGACCGTATGAAGGTAGGTATTATGTCATTCAGAGGACTTATCCACCGTGAAGGCAGGATCGAAACGTACATCACGGAGTTTAGTATTTCTGTTTGTTTTGTTTGTATGATCATTCGCTTATTTATATTTTTGTCTATTTCTTTCTTTATCTGTTTGCATATTTATTTTCTCGTTTATTTATTTGTCTGCTTGTTCGTTTGCTTATATGTTTATTTGTTTATTTATTCATCTATTGATTAATTAATCAATTTATTCATTTATTTACTCATTTATCTATTCACGTATTCACTTGTATATCTATTTCTCTATTTAGTTATTTATCTATTCATCTATCTACTTATTTGTTCATTTACTTATTCATTTATTTGCTTATCAATTTACTTATCAAACAGTTAACAAATTAATCAACATATCTTTACACCTATTCATTTATTTGTCTGAAGGACACTACCCCTTCGGATGCCTCAAACTCAATGACCGACGTTTTCATGAGCTCTCGTCCTAACACCTGACACTCGAGCCCGTCCTGCGATATATCATAACCATACAAATATATATATCATTACTACTGTATTCATACAATCTTGCTGGCAAAAGTAACCTTCATCATAAAAGAATTACTGTACACAGACACATTACAAATTCAACAAGGGTCTGCATACCTGTGGCATACTGTGAGTTACGTTCGAATGTTCCCAATTGTCTATCCCTAAGCCGAACTTGTTCGATCTTTTGGTTCCTTCACCAATTGAATAAAATGATCTAGCGGCAGTGGATGGAGTGGCGGCATTTGAAATCGTGTATACAGAATAGAATATATTTTAGCAAACATTCGGTGAAAGGGTTGATATATATTTGACAGACGGTCGTCAAACCTAAACAAACTTATTTACAGTTAAACAGAATTAAATAAATTAGTATTTAAATTTGAACACATATGTATAGGAAGAGTAGGGATTGGAAACATTATATTTTGGATCCCTATAGAGCAGCGTTTCTCAACCAGGGTTCCCCGGAACCCTAAGGTTCCGCTAAAGATCCCTAAGGGTTCCGCGAGAACAAGTGAGATAAGCTAATGCAATTTTGATTTTTTATCTAATTTCGTATGCGTAATATAATTAAACACGCACGACATTTTCTTGGTTATTGAAATAATGTAATATAGACATCATCCTATCTAACCTATTATTACGATGAAAATAATTTTTTTTTTTTTTTTTGCGCAGGGGTTCCTTGAGACATGCAATTTAATTTAAAGGTTACGCAAGGGTAAAAAGGTTGAGCAACGCTGCTATAGAGTATTGGCTGCATGAATTTTAGGGAGTCAGTATTTTAGGGACTTCTGTGACATCCCTACTACACCCCTAGTCCAGGGATGGGTAACCTGTTTAAGTGCGTGTGCCGAAATCAGCCAAATCTTTGATATAATTTTTTTTCTCTCATGACAATCGAAGAAATCGGGAAAAATATAATAATTGGTGTCTTTTTAATCACTGGGAGAATCTTTTGTAATAATGAAAAATTACACCGAAGCGGGAAATAAGAATACTGTAAATTAATTTTTTATTTATTTACCATCAGTATGGTAAGTGGAACAGGGAGGATGGGTGGGGGAATAGGAGAGGTAGTTAGTGGTGAGATGATGAAGTGAAGAAGGCAGCAGAAGAGATTCGATGACTGGTTGCAAAGTAGGACGAGAGAAACATGAAAGGTTAAAAAAAAGAGAGAGAGAGAGAGAGAGAGAGAGAGAGATAAGAACCAAAACAAAAGATAAAATATGCAGAAAGAAAAACATGTAAAATGGGGTAAAGCATAAAAAAATAAAAATAAATAATGTAATAAAAAAGAGAGGAGAGTGAGAGGAGGGTGAGGTAAGTCAAGTATAGAAGAAAAGGTAAAAGGCGCAGATGGACAGATCTTAACAGAAGAGGAGGCGGTAAGGGGAAGGTGGGCATAATATTTTACAGAGCTGTTGAATGCTGAGGAGGATAGAGAGGGATTGATGATAGCAATGGGAGGCGTTAAGAAAACGACGGTTATGGGAGAAGAAAACGGAGGAGAAATAAGAAAAGATGAGGTACAAGTAGTTTTGAAAATGATGAAAGCAAGTAAGGCACCTGGGTTAGACCGATGTCATGCGGAATGTCTGAAGAAGGGAGGTACAGTAATAGTGGACTGGCTAGTCAGGTTGTTTAATGTGTGTCTAAGGGAGGGTAGAGTGTCGGAGGACTGGATGAATGGTTGTATAGTTCCGCTTTACAAGGGAAAAGGGTACAAATGTGAATGTAGTATTTTTAAAGGGATCAGTTTATTGATTGTAGTTAGGTAGGGATATGGGGGAGGGGTTAATTAAGAGGATTAAGAGAGGAACAGAGGGAGTGATTGGTGAGGAACAGTGTAAGTTTAGGAAAGGTAGGGGTTGCGTGGATCAAATTTTTGTGGAAAGGCAAATATGCGAGAAAGCTTTAGGAAAAGGTAAGGATTGTGATTGTGCCGTCGACACTGTATGAGGCAAATGCATGGAATTCAAGAGAAGCAGAAAGTAAAAGTTTAAATGTGTTTGAGATGAAATGTCTGAGAAGTACAGTAAACCCTCGATATAACGGACGATATGGGGACAGGGGTCCGTCGTTATATCCGAAGATCCGTTATAACCGAGGATCCGTCATATTCGATGGAAATACCGGACAGATCCGTTATATGACGAAGTTTGTCCGGTATTAGAAATTAGTAGGATTAGAAATTACAGTATGGTAGTGGTTACAAGGTTGGATAGATCGAGAAACGAGGAGATAAGGAGAAAAGCTGGGGTAGAGAAAGGGATGGGAGATAGGGTTGACGAAAGAGTATTGGGATGGTTTGTATATATGGAAAGAATGAGTGAAGAAGGGTTAATAAAAGAGGTGTGGAAGGGAGAGGTGGAAAGAGCAAAATTGAGGAGACAACCGAGGATGAGATGAATGGATGGGTTGAAAGGGGCGTTGAGGAAGAGGGGAATGTCTGTTGAGCAAGGAAGGAAGAAGGCAGGGTATAGGGGTGAGTGGAGAATGGTTGTCCGTCTTCTCTTTTTCTGCATGAGGGAACGAAGAGGAGTGGGATTTTCCGATTAAGTGAAGTGGCCTTTCTGTGGATGTGCTGTGTCTTGCTGCATTGCTTCCTGACCCAGAGCAGTGGGCGGAATACTGGGATGACGCCTCAATAATGAGGAGCTAAGATGAGAGGGAAGTGGTGGATGGAAGTGGAATGGGTGGAAGTGGGTGCTTGCCTTTTGACTTGGCTAACATGGAAATGGATTATGTCAGAATGCAAAGCTCCATAACGCGACATTTCCGTCCATTATTTCAGTGCACTGCGTCAAACCTCAATTTTCTGTGTATGAAAGTGTTTTTTTCTGTTTTACTTTTTATAATTTACTTTTCTATTCATTTATTTACTTATTCATTTATTCATTTATTTTCATTTTATTTGTTTATTTATTCATCTATTCATTTATTAAGTTTCATGAAATTTAGCGCACTATCAACGCGCAGACTTTTCCTTGTCCTCTTTGGCGGGAAAAAGCTATGACGCATCGACACCATGTTTTACTTTTTATCATTTACTTTTCTATTTATTTATCTATTTATTCGTTTATTCATTTATTTTTATTTTATTTGTTTATTTATTCATCTATTCATCTATAAGTTTCATGAAATTTAGCGCACTATCAACGCGCAGACTTTTCCTTGTCCTCTTTGGCGGGAAAAAGCTATGACGCATCGACACCGTTTCCATTCTAGTTTACACACAAATACCTCCATACTTCCCCAAATAAAACAACGAACATAAAAAAGAAACGAGAAAATTAAACAAATAATAAATAATCAAATGGTAAGGTAACAATGATAGCATCTGTTATGTATCGTACATTTTGTGAAAATTGCGATGTCTGTGATCGGACTCTCGCGTCCTATGTTTCGCTGTTCCAACTTTGCTACAAAACTGCAAACAACTTGTTTAAAATTTTAAAAATCTGTTTTTTCCTTACGTAATTATACATTTGAATTCAACAAGTTTAGAAATATACAACAGGGCTATTTGTTATTGTGAGATATCAGGAAACAGATAATAATAAAAATCATCCAAACATAACGACCGTGTGGCCGACTGAGTTCCGCCCTTCCCGCCCTTAGGATTTAACGACTTCCCCTTCCACTCATTGTCCAGGCTACCGGGTACAATGCGCGCGTAACAAAAATCTATGTTTGCCTTGGTTAAACAATGTACTGTTCGTGATAAAAGCCACACTGCAGAGAAAGAACAGCGTGACTCAAGCGCATATTTCTGAGCACCAGAAACTGTGAATTACACATACATATGGAGCCATTATGACATTTTTCCTAGCATGCGAGCACGTCCTCTGCACGTGCATATGTATGTATATATATATATATATACATATATATATATATATATATATATATATATATATATATGTGTGTGTGTGTGTGTGTGTGTGTGTGTGTGTGTGTGTGTGTGTGTGTGTGTGTGTGTGTGTGTGTGTGTGAGATTCACCATGGTCTTTAATTACGTGTTGGACTCGTGATCGACAGATATTTTCCTCCCGGGAGAGAGCTCAGAGCTCGTATATGACCGATCTATAGGTAATTCTGTGACCTTACACATACACACA
Source organism: Oratosquilla oratoria (assembly GCF_046742065.1). Classification (NCBI taxonomy): domain Eukaryota; kingdom Metazoa; phylum Arthropoda; class Malacostraca; order Stomatopoda; family Squillidae; genus Oratosquilla; species Oratosquilla oratoria. Next base: position 55,729,511 of record NC_134785.1, on the reverse strand, counting down.
CACACCCAACTCCCCGCCCACGAGAGTTGGAGTAACGACTTACAGCGCAGCGATACTGAAATTATTTCAGCCCTGGTTGTGATTCGAACGCGAACCGCCGTAGTGGCGGCCGCGAACGCTACCACTGCGCCGTCGAGTTGTGCGTGTGCGTGCGTGCGTGTGTGTGTGTGTGTGTGTGAGCGTGTGTGTGTGTGTGTGTGCAAATAAGCTTGTATGTGAGTATGTATGGTTTTGCATGTGCCTAATCATGTGTTTGAACGAATGCGTATGCGATTGTGTGATTGCGTCATTACTGATGCATGCTTGCGCTCATTTGGTGCGTGTTTTTGTACATGTGCGTGCGAATTCGAGCGTATATCTCAAATAAAAGCATGAAATGTTTACTAAAGATTGCCTTGTCTGTGACCTTGGGCATTTTAAATTTACTAAAATAATTTGCGCAGCTGTAAAATACGTATTAGCAACAAAGAGAATGGCCTATAAAGCTAGACAAGAGGGAAGTTTAGTTTACAACAACGCTAGCGTTTCACGCGGAAACGAATATGAAAGGAAAGAGTCGACATAGGATTGGTAATGACATACTGTTCTTTGCAGTAACCGTGATGATTGCATTTGAATTAACACGAAAATTCGTATGATTGTGCTCTCTATTTACATATACCAAATAGGGTTCTTCATACTTTTGAAGGAGGTAGCCCGGTAAGGCAATGCAGCAAGGCACAGCATGTCCACAACAAGAACAGTCTCTTCATTTATAACGCGACGCTCCCTCCTCGTCTCCTCATGCGAAAATAAAGAAGACAAGGAGAACCCCCATGGTAGTGGTTCTTAACCTTTTTCAATGCGCGTATCCCTTGGCATCTCAAAAAAAAAAAAAAAAAAAAAAAAAAGATACAAACCTTGCTTTGCTTTCTCATAGTAAATATATAGTACCATGCACTGACTATCATACCTCATACCCCCATGTTTAAGGTTTCATACCACAGGTTAAGAATTTAAACACCATTCATAACCATTCTCCACTCACACTTACCTCTCACTTTCCCTGCTCAACAGACATTCTTCTTTTACCTAAGGCTTCCTTCACTCCATACACCCATCTCATTTTTGGTTTTCCCATCAAGTTTACCCTACCTACCTTCGTTTTCCATGCCCTTTTTGATAGTTTTTCTTCACTCATCCATTCCATGTGCCCAAATGATTCCAATATTGTTTCATCAGCCCTATCTGCCAGGTACTTTTCCACCCCCGCTATCCTCCTCACCTTATTTCTTACTCTATCCATCCTCGTGACACTATATACAGTGACAACATTGTTGACAGCGCCAGAAAATTATCAGGTTGGATCCTCAGAACATTTACATCAAGAGGCGAAGATTGCATGATTACACCGTGGAAAACCCTGTTATTACCTTAAATTGAACAATGCTGCTAACTGTGGAACCCAGACAGTATATGGGAGATAGAGAAACTCGAGTGACCAAAGAACCTTCCTCAGAACATTTACATCAAGAGATGAAGATTGCATGATTACACTGTGGAAAACCCTGTTATTACCTTAAATTGAACAATGCTGCTAACTGTGGAACCAAGAGCGTATAGGGGAGATAGAGAAACTCGAGTGACCAAAGAACCTTCCCCAGCAAGATTTAGTATGTAAAAGATATGAACTACTGGGACAGATCCAAGCACCTCAAACTCTACTCACTCCAAGGGCGCAGAGAATGGCACCTGATCATTTACACGTGGAAAATGCTCGAGGGTCACATCCCCAACATTGGAGTGACACTCAACCAAGATAAGACGAGAGGGAGATCTTGCTATGCTGAAGGAATAGCCAGCAGCGCAAGAAGCACCGTATCTCTCCGAGCAAACTCCTTCACCAGAGCGGCTCCCTAACTCTTCAATAGTCTCCCCCAACTACCTGAAGAACACCACATCCTACACAGTGGAAGCACAGTAAACCCTCGATATAACGGACGATATGGGGACAGGGGTCCGTCGTTAATACCGGACAGATCCGTTATAACCGAGGATCCATTATATCCGATGGAAATACCGGACAGATTCGTTATATTCCGAAGTTTGTCCGGTATTAGAAATTAGTGGGATGGATGTCTTCCTACAAGAAATAGAAGACATACCTCCCACACCATCCTAGAGTAAGACGGAGCCCCACTACAACAAGCTGGTACATCGTATACCGCTCCACTGGAGGCAACATGGTCTGGGAGGAAGCGGCGGCAATTTCTGTAGCTGAAGCGAAGACACCGAGGTCTCCATAAGATATAAGGTATAAGGTCTACATCAGGGGTTCTTAACCTTTTTTCTCCAATTCCCCACTTTTTAGTGAGCCAAGTCAGTCAACATTTGGATGTAATGTATTAAATTTTGAAGCACTATCGATTTTTTGTGGGTGGAAACAAATTCACGAAATGTGACAAGAAGACACCAGAAAAAAAAAACATCGATTAAAAAAAAGAAAAAAAAGACAGTGGTTCTTCTGTCTGACCGGTCATTCCCCACTTGGCAACTCCGCCATTCCCCACCAATGGGGAATTCCCCACAGGTTAAGAACCACTGGTCTACATAGGCTGATGCGTGGTAAATGCAATTCACATGGTCGACGAGGTCCATAAGGTCAATGCGACCCACATAGCCATTATGCCCTACATGGTCGATGCGGTGACCATGGTTGATGTGATCTACACAATCACGTAACCTACATGATCAGTGTGTTCCACATGGTTCACATGGTTTCATGTGATTCGCATGGTTGATGTGGTTCAAATAGCCGAGACTAATCACGCGATCAATGTTGTCCACATGGTAGATATTTTCCACAGGGTCGATGCGGACCATAATTTGGCCCACATGGTCGATACTGCCTGCTTGGTCAATGTGGTCCACATTGTTGACTTTATCCACATGGTTGATGTGGTCTACATGGCCGCCGATATACCCATGCGTTCACCCTTATGGCCCGGACTTCACAAAGTGGAGAACGTTAGCGCACAACCGAAGTGAGGTGTTGTTGTATGTGGAGGAAGCATTGAGCCACTCTGACCTTGCTGCACAGCTTTGACCTTCCGCTTCCGCAGTCATCCTGACGCGTTCAGATCGACCCGCGAACACTGTGATTGATTATGGAAGCAGCCCTGTACGCTTTGTAAGCCTCAGAACGCATTCGATGACATTGCAAATCGCGGTGAATTTGTTGGATTTAGTTGCAAAAGGAAACAGATAATGGGATTCATAAGTGTCGTGGAGGAATTTTTAAGGGGGAAAAAAAGTGAACATTATCCTGCGTGGAAGAATTTTAGAAATAAAAGTACCAAAATTCAAAATATAAATCGAAAAAATCGGAGACGTACAACCACTTTAATAAGTGCTGTCATTACTTTCGAGGTTTTTCTTTATGGAATACAACAACGACTGATCTCAACCGAACCTCTAGGGAAATAGTGGCAAGTGTTAATGTTTATGACTGGAGTGCAATTAGAAAACTTATATTCTTAACGTGTTCCACGATCCTACTTCCATGAATTTCATGGCCACGCAACCCTTGTCACGCCAACTTTCCTGGAAATTTCTCTATTTCGTCAGTTTTAGCATTTGGCTTGAGAGATTATATTCCCCAACTTCTTCATGAGTCTTACTATCGATTGCATTTTCATTCTGAATTTCAGAATTAAACACATTCATCTTCAAACCTATTCTAAGGCTTTTCTTGGTCCGAATAATTATATTCTTCAATTCCTTCATCTTTGCTGAGCACACTCACCCCTACCAGAGTAAAGTGTTACGGGTGGTGAACTTGGTTGACCTTGCTCTTGCCTGTAACAAGAAAGTGGTTACTTTATTTGACCTTTTGCATGCTAAGAGGAAAGGGCCGCAGTGCGATCTTCGCATTCGCCTGACCTACTTTGTTGTTTCGTACGAGATATTATATACCTGCTGGCGGGGAGGAAGAGGTAAGTTTACAGATGTGGAGAGAGAAGGGGAAGGAATAGAAGAGAGAGGAGAGAAGAGAAAGGTTAAAAAGGAAATTAGGGGATTGAAAATGTTGGAACTGAGGGGAAGAAGAGGTAAGGAGAGGGGAGGTTTATAGGTGTGGAGAGAGAAGGGGAAGGAATGGAAGAGAGAGGAGAGAAGAGAAGGGTTAAGAAGGAAATTAGGGGATTAATAATGTTGGAACTGAGGGGAACGAAGGCAAAGAAAGGATAAGAAAATGGGTAGGGGAAAAATACGCTGAAGAAGAGCCTGGGAAAGTATTTCGTATTTCTACGACAGTCATCTCAAATTGTGACAAAAGAAACAATATAGATTTAATATATCTTTACTTTGAGAAGGCTTTTCATACCGTCCCGCATGAAAGACTACTTGCCAAATTAGCTTGAGAGAGAATTAGTGGTCGCCTATTAAGCCGTACTAGTAATTGGTTAAACGATAGTAGAGAGTTGTTGTTAATGGCAAAACCTCTAGATGGAAATTTTTTACCAGTGCAGTTCCTTACGGTTCCGTTGTTGGTCCATATGTGTGTGTATATATATATATATATATATATATATATATATATATATATATATACATATATATATATATATATATATATATATACATATATATACATGTATACGTAATATACATATATATATATATATATATATATATATATATATATATATATATATATATATATACATGTATACGTATATAAATATAAATATATACATGTATACCTATATAAATATAAATATATACATACATATATATATGTATATGTATGTATATATATATATATATATATATATATATATATATATATATTATGGGAAAGGTGGAGGGGGAAACACGGGTCTTTATCTGATGATCGAGTTTATTCCTGACCGGTTTCGCTTACAATAGCTTCTTCAGAGGAGTGAAGAAGCTATTGTAAGCGAAACCGGTCAGGAATAAACTCGATCATCAGATAAAGACCCGTGTTTCCCCCTCCACCTTTCCCATAATTTGTCCCAATGTCTCTACATATATATATATATATATATATATATATATATATATATATATATATATATATATGTATATGTATTATATATCTATATATATACACACACACACACACACACACACACACACATATATATATATATATATATATATATATATATATCTATATATATATATATACATACATATATATATATGAATATATATACATATGTATATATATTAATATATATACATATATACATATATATAAATATATACAGTGTATAAATATATATATATACATATATATATACATATATATATATATATATATACATATATATATATATATATATTGAAATGCGGTACTACCAAGGACTCGAACCCAGCATTCTCATGACAAGTGCGGTAGTGACTTACCAACTAGGCTATCAAGAGAGATATAAGTTGAGCGCAATTTTTCTTATATCTTTGTATGCTCGAGTTACATACAAATACATGAAATTTTGCGTTCAATCCATCTCCACTATGATAGTACAATTGGAAGTATACAAACGTGGGTAAGTATTTGTACAACACTGAATGGGTCCCAGTGATTAGAGATACATTATAACGACCACAATGCACTTTAATTCTAAGCCATTAAAGGCCGATATGCAGAAACTAAAATGCGGTACTGCCAAGAACTCGAACCCAGCACCCTCATGTCAAGTGTGGAAGTGACTTACCAACTAGGCTATCAAGAGAGATATAGGTTGAGCGCAATTTTTCTTATATATTTGTATGCTCTAGTTACATACACATACATGAAATTTTGCGTTCAACCCATCTCCATTATGATAGTACAATTGGAAGTATACAAACGCGGGAAAGTATTTGTACAACACTGAATGGGTCCCAGTGATTAGAGATACATTATAACGACCACAATGCACTTTAATTCTAAGCCATCAAAGGCCGACATGCAGAAATTGAAATGCGGTACTGCCAAGAACTCGAACCCAGCATCCTCATGACAAGTGCGGTAGTGACTTACCAACTAAGCTATCAAGAGAGATATAAGTTGAGCGCAAAATTTCATGTATGCGTATGTAACTCGAGCATACAAATATAAGAAAAACATATATCTATATGTATAGATATATACATGTATATATATATATATACTGTATATATATATATATATTTATCAACCGCAATGCACTTTAATTCTAAGCCATCAACATCGGGAGACCCGATGGAGGTCAACATGCAGAAATTGAAACGCAGTACGCCCAAGGACTCGAACCCTGATTAGTGCGTGACAGGTGCTAGGGACTTAACCGCGCTAGCCAGGGTTCGAGTCCTTGGCCGTACTCCGTTTCAATTTCTGCATGTTGACCTCCACCGGATCTTCCGATGTTGATGGCTTAGAATTGAAGTGCATTGCGGTTGTTAAAAATGTATCACTATTCATTGGGACCCAATCAGTGTTGTACATATATATATATATATATATATATATATATATATATATATATCTATATATATATATATATATATATATATATATATATATATATATATATGTATATATACATTATGCCTTAAACCAAGCATTTCATGCATAGAATTATACGCAAACACACAGATAAACGTACATATGTATAGACATGTGTATTACACCCATGACATGATCACAATTACCACATAGGTTCTATAATTGCTGGCCAGTGGAACACTTCCACGAAGACGTCTAAGACTTATTGAAACCCTTTAGCATCGACTCTGGATCGTCAGAATTAATCGCAAATGATCGAACCCACTGGCGACATACCATCCATGACGCAGCGAACCAGTTCAACGGACGACGAGAGGAAAAAACACAAACAACAGAAAGAACGACTCGCCCTTCCCGTCCCTCTTCTGTTGATTCCATGCCCACTGTCCCTACGACTCTTCCCCGCAACAATTGGACTCACCATCCGTGACAAACTCGTAGATAAAAAATCAAATATATATATATATTTGTATATATATATATATATATATATATATATATATATATATATATATATATATATATATATATATACTGGAAGGAAGCAAAGACTGAATTTGACGTTTTAAGTTTAATCCTACGTTTTGAATCCCATCCGGATAAGGTTCAAAACGTAGGATTTAACATCTGACGTCGAGTCCAGTGTTTGCTTTCATCCAACATAATTCCTGGATTCCAGCTCTTCACAATTATATATATATATATATATATATATATATATATATATATATATATATATATACGTGTGTGTGTGTGTGTGTGTAAGTGTGTATATATATACATATATATATATATATATAAATATATATATATATATATATATATATATATATATATAAGGCGTTTCAGAATTGGAACCCATAGTCTTTATTCAATGCCCAAACATTATATATTAATAATTATTACATCTATTTAAAGCTGAGATAGTAATAATTATATATTTCGAAGTGATAAGCCATAAACTTGGAAAAAAAAGAGGTGCTTAAAGAATATTCTTCAAATGTCCGTCATTTAATTGGAGGCATTCCTAAACGCGCCGAGCAAATTTATTGGTAACACGTACACAATCCTC
>NC_134785.1:55681907-55716907 GCF_046742065.1 Oratosquilla oratoria | reverse complement strand
TTGCAAAATATTGTCGACGAGCCACTCTCTATTGACATTCCATGACCCTCTCAAGGTGTGAAGCGATGTGTACGGTACGGAAGCTTCTGGAAATTCTTATGGAAAAGAAGCAAGAGGTGACTAGATTCGGGTAGTATTAAAATCCCGTGACTTCATGCCATCCTTTAAAACAAAGCATGATTTTAATGCATCAGTTGACATATAGCATATGTCAGTTAGATAAAAAAAAAACCGTTGAACTCACTTGTTTGTCATTATCTTTCAGTTTAAAATCAATTCTAGTGGGTTCAGAAGCACATATAACAACAAACCAACAACTCTGATGGTGTATATATTTTTGGCTCGGGAAAAAAAAATGAGCTCAAAATAAGGGATGTACCAAATACCGCCATAAAAAAAATCCAACTTTGAAATACATGTACTGAAGTGTACAAAACCTGAAATGTACATGTTGATTTGCTGAAATTTATTGATCGATGCTACATCCTAGTGTACACACTTATGTTTGTGTACATGTATAAGTGCGCATGTTTGTGTACATGTGTTAGTGCGTATGTTTGTGTGCGTGTGTCATTCTTCTTAATAAGAGGCTCATAATTAGTATGGCCGAATCTATGGATGATACTGTGCCAGTATAAGAACCACAAATATCTATACACAATTTCATTCCCCAATGGAGAGGGCAACGGCTCATCTTGCTCTGATGATCTTTAAACCCTTGGTTAGTCCGATGTTAGAAGTGATTGAGAAAAGCATTTGTTCGATGGTGAATTTTGAATGGCAAATTGATAAACTGGTTGCTACTTATACATATTATATATATATATATATATATATATATATATATATATATATATATATATATATATATATATACATGTATATATATATATGAGAGATTTTGGGTGGTGGAAGTAAAACGAAGATGCTCTCGGAATAGATTATACTCTTACGTTACGACCACTTTGGTCTTCTTCAGACAACTCTCTGAAGAATACAAAATAGTCGTATCGTAATAGTATAATCTATTCCGAGAGCATCTTCGTTTTACTTCCATCACCCAAAAACTCTCATCTGTCATTTGATCTCTCTCTCTCTCTCTCTCTCTCGCTCTCTATATATATATATATATATATATATGTATGTATGTATGTATTGTTTTCTGGCCTAAAAATGGATCATGAGCGACATACACTACTGTACTAAATGAAATCATATATCGTTTGACAGTGAATGTCATATGCAAGCTCGAAATGCTAAATGAGAGAACTAACACCTGTCTCTACAGTACTATATATTCCAGTCACTTCCAACGGCGATTATATGTCCGGCAATCAGTGTTCACTGCAACGCAAGTGCTTTATCAGATTACAAGTGAAAGGAGGGACAACTTATCAGTGGATCCTTGATCAGGTGGTATGATAAGGGTTTGTATGATAGTGAGTACCCAGGTGTGTACTCGAGCGGTGGTTGTAGTTGTGGTGGTCTATCTGTATACCAAAGTCACCTTCCCCCTTAAAGGTGGGGTAGCCAGCCGGGTCATAAGCAATGCAACAAGACACAGCACATACACAGCAGAGCCAGCCGCTTCATGTACATGGTGACCTTTCTTCCTCGTCCTATCATGCAAAAATAAAGATGAGGAGAAATCGTTTTAGGCCAGTATATGTCCATTCACAACTGTTCTCCACTTACACATATCCCTTGCCTTTTTTTCTCTCTCCTCATCAGAGATTCACCTTTTTTATTATCTAGGACGTCTTTACCTTTTCTAGCTATCTCACTCTCGGTTTCCTCTCAAGTTTACTTCATCCACCTCTGCTTCCATGCTCTTATATATACACACACACACACATATATATATATATATATATATATATGTGTGTGTGTGTGTGTGTGTGTGTATACATATATATATGTATATGTGTTATAAATATTTTATATATATATATATATATATATATATATATATATATATATATATATATATATATAACTTATTTATTTTTCCACGTGCTCAGTCTCAGTATTTTTCCATGCTAACTCCCTTTCCACCCGCACTCTCCTTTTCGCCTCAATTCTCGCCCTATCCATCCTCATATATATATATATTATATATATATATATTTATATATATATATATATATATATATATATATATATATATGAGAGAGAATGCGGGTGGGGAAGGGCAAACGAAGATGTGTTAGGAATAGAGTTTATTGCCCTAACGTTGCGACCAACTTGGTCTTCTTCAGAGGACTACAGCATTACAGACGGATCACAATTCTTATATTCGTAGTGAGAGGGAACCCGCCAAGGTATGAGCGTCATGTTTTCCCTTTGGCTAACGATTTAATTATTAGGACACTTGCTGCTTTCGAGAGGCATTTAAATCCGTCTCTGTCGTTGTTGTTCTTGTTGGCGGCGATATGTGCAGCTTCCACAGTTTTTCTCATTTTCTTCTCAAATCCCTCGTGTAGAATTTCTGCGTTGTTCCAATCAGGTAGATGTCCACATTTGTCCAGGTGACGAACCAGGGAGTTAGATGTTCTATGAGCCCTGAGATCGTTTTTGTGCTCATTCAAGCGTTTATTGAACCCTCGACCTGACTCACCGAAATAAGATGATGGACAACCGTTGCATGGAATACGGTAAATGACACTGAGATTATTACGCATATTATTATGTTTCTTAAATATTTTTCCTATTTTATTGGAAGAAATTTTTGCTATATTTATTCCACCTTTTAACCAATAGGGACGACTTTGTCCATTATTTTTCAGCACACAGCAGACGTGTTAAAACGGGTGTTCTAATAGGTTTCTTTCTCAGAGCTTTTCGTATCTGCAGTGAAGAATTCCTAGAGGATGAACTTACTTACATCAAGAATACATTTAGGAAGCTGAAATACCCCGGAGGTTTGATCACCAGGACAACGAGGAAAGCCAAGAAGATCTACGATGGCTCAAACGTCCGGACCCCGGGAAAGGATAAGTCTCATTTTATTTCTGTTCCTAATTCTACAAACACCATAGCTATTGATGATTATTTGTTAAAAGGTGGAATAAATATAGCAAAAATATCTTCCAATAAAATAGGAAAAATATTTAAGAAACATAATAATATGCGTAATAATCTCAGTGTCATTTACCGTATTCCATGCAACGGTTGTCCATCATCTTATTTCGGTGAGTCAGGTCGAGGGTTCAATAAACGCTTGAATGAGCACAAAAACGATCTCAGGGCTCATAGAACATCTAACTCCCTGGTTCGTCACCTGGACAAATGTGGACATCTACCTGATTGGAACAACGCAGAAATTCTACACGAGGGATTTGAGAAGAAAATGAGAAAAACTGTGGAAGCTGCACATATCGCCGCCAACAAGAACAACAACGACAGAGACGGATTTAAATGCCTCTCGAAAGCAGCAAGTGTCCTAATAATTAAATCGTTAGCCAAAGGGAAAACATGACGCTCATACCTTGGCGGGTTCCCTCTCACTACGAATATAAGAATTGTGATCCGTCTGTAATGCTGTAGTCCTCTGAAGAAGACCAAGTTGGTCGCAACGTTAGGGCAATAAACTCTATTCCTAACACATCTTCGTTTGCCCTTCCCCACCCGCATTCTCTCTCATATATATATATATATATATATATCTATATATATATATATATATATATATATAATATACATAATATATATATATTATATATGTATATATATACAATATACCAAATATATATGTATATACATATATATATATATATATGTATATATATATATACATATATATATATATATATATATATTATATATACAATATATATATATATATATATATATATATATATATATACACGAGTAAATATCTATATATATACAAAATTAAAACATTTCAAAAGTGACACTTTTTAAAATGTTACATGCCATGGACGATCATCGTTGAGCCGTGGATGATCATCCTTGGGCCGTGGACGATCATCGTTGAGCCATGGACGACCATCGTTGAGCCATGGACTGTCATCGTTGAGTCAAGAACGATCATCGTTGAGCCATGGACGATCATCGTTGAGCCGTGGACGATCATTGTTGAGCCATGAACGATCATCGTTGAGCCATGGACGATCATCGTTGGGCCGTGGACGATCATCGTTGAGCCGTGGATGATGATCGTTGAGCAATGGACGATCATCGTTGAGAAATAGACGATCATCGTTGAGCCGTGGACGATCATCGTTGAGCAATGGACGATCATCGTTGAGCCATGGACGATCATCGTTAAGCCATGGACGATCATCGTTGAGTCAAGAACGATCATCGTTGAGCCATGGACGATCATCGTTGAGCCATGGACGATCATCGTTGAGCCGTGAACGATCATCGTTGAACCATGGACGATCATCGTTGGGCCGTGGACGATCATCGTTGAGCCGTGGATGATGATCGTTCAGCAATAGACGATCATCGTTGAGCAATAGACGGTCATCGTTTTGCAATGGACGATCATCGTTGAGCCGTGAACGATCATCGTTGAGTCAAGAACGATAATCCTTGAGCCGTGGACGATCATGGTTGAGTCAAGGTCAATAACGATCATCGTTGAGCCGTGGACGATCATCGTTGAGTCAAGAATGATAATCGTTGAGCCGTGGACGATCATCGTTGAGCCGTGGACGATCATCGTTGAGCCGTGGACGATCATAGTTGAGCCGTGGACGATCATCGTTGAGCCGTGGACGATCATCGTTAGGCCATGGACGATCATCGTTGAGACGTGAACGATCATCGTTGAGCCGTGGACGATCATCGTTAAGCCGTGGACGATAATAGAATTTAAACCATTTCAAAATTGACACATTTTAAAAATGTTACATGCCATGGTCAAGGTTAAGAACGATCATCGTTGAGCCGTGGACGATCATCGTTGAGCCGTGGACGATCATCGTTGAGGCATGGACGATCATCGTTGAGCCGTGGACGATAATCGTTGAGCCATGGACGATCATCGTTGAGTCAAGAATGATCATAGTTGAGGCGTGGACGACCATAGTTGAACCGTGGACGATCATCGTTTAGCTATGGACGATCATCGTTGAGCAATGGACGATCATCGTTTAGCCGTGGACGATCATCGTTGAGCCGTGGACGATCATCGTTAAGCCGTGGACGATCATCGTTGAGCCATGGACGATCATCGTTGAGCCGTGGACGATCATCGTTGAGCCGTGGACGATCATCGTTGAGCCGTGGACGATTATCGTTGAGCCGTGAACGATCATCGTTGAACAATGAACTATCATAGTTGAGCCGTGGACGATCATCGTTGAGTCAAGAACGATCATCGTTGAGCCATGGACGTTGTTGAGTCAAGAATGATCATGGTTGAGCCGTGGACGATCATAGTTGAGCCATGGACGATCATCGTTGAGCCGTTGACGATCATCGTTAGGTCATGGACGATCATCGTTGAGCTGTGGACGATCATCGTTGAGCCGTCGACGATCATCGTTAAGCCGACAACAATCATCGTTGGGTCAAGAATGATCATCGTTGAGCTTTGGACGATCATCGTTGAGCCGTGGACGATCATCGTTGAGCCATGGACGATCATCGTTGAGCCGTGGACGATCGTCGTTGAGCCGTGGATGATGATCGTTGAGCCGTGAACGATCATCGTTGAGCAATGGACGATCATCGTTGAGTCAAGAACGAACATTGTTGAGTCAAGAACGATCATCGTCGAGCCGTGGACGATCATCGTTGAGCCATGGACGATCATCGTTACTAATGATAATTAAATTAAACCATTTCAAAGGTGACACATTTTAAAAATGTTATATCTCTTAGAGAGGGTCTGTAAGTCCTCCGAGGTCGTAAGTTCTCCGAGGCAGTAAGCCTTTCGAGGCTGTAAGTTCTCCGAGGGTGCAAGTTCTCCGAGGGTGCAAGTCCTCCGAGGGTGCAAGTCCTCCCAGGGTGCAAATCCTCCGAAGGTGCAAGTCCTCCCAGGGTGCAAATCCTCCGAAGGTGCAAGTCCTCCAAGGGTGCAAGTCCTCCGAGGGTGCAAGTCCTCCGAGGGTGCCAGTCCTCCCAGGGTGCAAGTCCTCCGAAGTTGTAAGCCCTTCGAGGCTGCAAGTCCTACGAGGTCGTAAGTCCTACGAGGGTGCAAGTCCTCTGAAGTTGCAAGTCCTACGAGGTTGTAAATCCTCCAAGGTAATAAATCCTCCAAGGTAATAAGTCCTCCAAGGTAATAAGTCCTCCAAGGTAATAAGTCCTCCAAGGTAACAAGTCCTCCAAGGTAACAAGTCCTCCAAGGTAACAAGTCCTCAAAGGTCGCAAGTCCTCAGTGGTCGCAAGTCCTCAGTGGTCGCAAGTCCTCAGTGGTCGCATGTCCTCAGTAGTCGCAAGTCCTCAGTGGTCGCCATGTTCCCTTGAACTGACCAGGAAAAAGTGTCCCTTGGGTTCGGCCTCGGCCTCGGTCTCGGGGCGGAACCCCAACACGGAGTCCCCAGCACGGGATCCCTATCGTGGGATTAGAGCGCGGAGCGCAGGCAAGCCCCCGGCGAAGTCGGTGAGGGCGAAGCCCGCGGCTTGTATATATACATACATATATATATATATATATATATATATATATATATATACATGTGTGTGTGCGTGTATACACACAACCAAACCGACACTGCGATTATCACGGTACATGTTTCCACACGAGTGATCGCTGCCGTGTGCTGTTAACAAGGAGGCAACACAGACTAAACTCCCCAGATCACTCTCCTGCAAGGCATTCATGTAACATATCTCCTTTACGAATACAGAATACCAAGGCTCAGTGCACATGAAGGACAGTTACTCCACACCCGGAATTTCACTCATCAACTCTGCCAGTACATACCCTGGATATCCCAGACATATCTTCCCATTTCTCAACATCCAATGTTACGTCTAGCAACACCAAAGTGAAAATCTTTCTCGACGCGGGTTCCCCAGTTAACCTAATGTCAACATAGTTTCCATAAATTCCACACTGCAACTAAACGTGTCACCATTTGGACCCCCCCCCCCGATTCTACACACTACTACATAATATCACAAATGAGAAAGACACAATTCATTTATATCTTTAGAATATATTGCACGTCGTTAGTACTTGTCAAATCACTATGACTATTTACAGGGCAAGTCGTCATTTCATTCTTCAAGTCCCGAAAATGACTGAATTCATCATCATCATTGAAACAAGAAAAATCACTATTGTTGTCCATATCACTGACGTCACTGACATCGTCAGTGTCATTATCTATATCTTTACTCTACAGTTTCCTCCTCCCCACTCTTCCATTTCCTGCTACATGTGACCTTAAATACTCAGAGGGCACCAAGCCCAGGTACAACTTACATTCACAAAAACAATGTCTAAACCAAATATCTTATGTCACCAGTAGTTTCTGAGGGACATTTTGACGAAAATATGTGATCCTAAACAATCCTGCATCATATCTACACTACACCTAGATGCCACAAGCCTTGTAAACAATATCTACAACGTAATACATATATTTTTTTTTATCTCGGTCCTAGTGTGTCAGTAAAAATGTTATTTGTGGTCATTTGTTACTAATAGATAAAACTAATAGAAATAATAATTCTTTACACAAGTTAAATTATTTTAGATTCTCTACACACTTTGTAAAAACGAAAGCTTCATTACAAGTAGGTTATCGCAACGAACATACGATCCGTTCCAGCAAATAGTGTTTTATTCTTATAATGCACGCCCTATCTTCTGTCTTTTTTCTCTCCTTTTGTTATATTTATATGGTTTATATGTGATTTTTGTTATTCATTTATTAATACTCCTGTTTTTATTTTTCTAAGTTTATTTATCCAATATATTTGAAAAAAAAACAATATCTCCTATCATTTGTTTTGCATAACACTTTATAAAATCCATTTAGTATTTATGTTCTATACGTTTACCATCACCATTCTTCTCCTGCCTTTCTCTCTGAGTTCTATATTTTATCAACACATTATTATTCTTTCTTTTTTTTCTTCCGCATCGTGTATTTCCCCCACTAGTTCTTTCTTCATTTTCACGATTTCTAAATTTGATATTAAATAGCCTGCGCCACTCGAAACGATCCCTATTCATCAAACACAAGAACGATACAAGAATGAACAGAATATCTGACGTCGCTGCGAGGCAGATGACGTCATGGGTAGGTTTTACGAGAATAGCTGGGGCAGGCAAAATTTTTTGAAGCAAACGACGTAATTTCAAATTACAATAAGTAAATAACGAAAGAGTTTTTGTGTAATTTATCTAGCAATTATTGACTAAGAACATATTCCGGTGAAGCTAGGTACCTTTAATTTTCAATTTGGTTACGTTTTAAAACTACCCATCTCTAACATTCCTCTCCTTAAAGACTCATCTCCAACTCACTGCCACCCTCACCCTTTGTACATTTCATCACCTCATCTTTACCTATATATACTTTTTCTTCGATCACATGTCTTCCCAAATCCCGTCACTAGCTGCATTAAACCCTCCTCTGAACTAGCAGAATGTCATAAGTAAACAACTGACTCGCCTCCCACGTCCCTCCACTCTCACTAACGATCTCCAGTTCCATGTCCTTCACTCTCGCATTTAGCTCCTGTACCACCCCATCCGTGTACACAATGAACAACCACAGTGATATTACAGAACCCTGATGCAGCATTACCTTCTCCTCAAGCAACTCTCAGTTTCCAACCCTAATATAGGCTCTATTACTCACGCCTTTAACATCTTTCCCCCTATCCCATTCATCTGTAACTCCTTCAATGTCTTACTCTCATACTTGTCATAAGCTTTTCCTAGATAAAAAAAGAAAGAAAAAATCTCGCATAGCCTTGATCCACTTACCCTCTACCTTTCCCAAACCAACACTGTTCCTCCTAAACACTTAAGTGTTGACCTTGTTGGTGTTCATAAATATCTGATATCACTGGACGCCAACAAGTCGGCAAGAGTAACAAATTAAGGATCAGTATAATCGCACGCGCTAAGGATGAGACTGGCAGAAGCCTTAGTTCAATCTCGAAAGAATAATTGGGTGACAGAACGCGATTTGTGCCTGAGAGGCGAGGAGCTTATAGGAGAAACTTAGCTGTGGCCAAAGTCGTTGCCATTGAATCGGACAGTCAAAGTAGTAACAGTAGTTATACAAGTTCAAAACCAAAGACTATATCCAATGTCACTAGGAATTTCCTTCGTTATCAAGATCGCGATTACCTGACCCATTCCATGGTGCAATTTTGTGATTCTAGATACACCGAACCGAAATGAAATTTGAATTACTCACCGCCTCTGGTACTGCATATAAAGTACTGTTGCTTTATGACGACTGACGGTAAAGCAATACGAGCCTAATGCAAATAACTCCGTCTAAGTACTTAATTTTGTCGTGTTTCTGTCGTTCATGTGGTTGTTAAAACAATGTTTACTATTGCGGGGTTGGCTATCGCAATTCTATGCAAGTCAGCGTTCGAGTATCAACACCTGAGCAGTGAAGGGGAAGACGGGAGGCGAGACCAAAACTGAAGTCTTTCCAAACTGGCTCCTCCCTTGAATTTGAATAATTTTCTCTGTGATATTTTTTTCGTTGTGGTTGTTCACCTGCCATAATATTTGACAGTACAGTGTATCAACAATTGTTAAACGTCCTAAGTAAATCAGGCTAAGTTATGTTACGCTTGTTATATTAGTACATTGAGGATATGGGATACGAGTTGAGGTGTGACGGGGGCTGCTAGGGAAGAATTCTACGTTCACCCTTGTTTTCGTAGTGAATATGGCTGATAATGCATTGTTGATGGATGTAGTATTGTTGCCTACTACAGTACGGTTCTTGTGTCAGCGTATGAGGAACAGGAATAGAAGGATGGGAGCGTCTTTAGGGGCGTCTTTGTAAACAAACACGATCATTTTTCAACTATCCCACCACGCGCCTATTACCGATGGCCTTCCCTCCACGCTTCGTCTGAGAACATTTCTTCAGGCATTTACAATCAAGACACTGACCATAACTAAGGCCTTATTACATTTTTATCTAATAACATCACTTCGAGAATAACCTATACCTTGTAATTGCGTCAATCTATTACATCCTGTAACAAGTCACTTTACACTCGTATCTTCACTTCCCCACTGGGAAGTTTGGGTATAAGGCGGTACTATACATTTTTTCTCTGTTCACGAAATACATTTGTATCCCTGTGCAGTGATCTGTGATTGATGGAAGATGGGTTGAGAGAATCCCTGAAATAATTTAGGATAGATGTGTATTTCAAGGTAAAATGCGGGGAGATTACCGCTTTTTTTTTGGGGGGGGGTGATGTAAATGAGTGTATACAGATTTTTGGGAAGAATGTAAATGTGGTGTTGGGAGATATAAGTAATATATGGCAGGGGGTAACCTAATAGAATAGTAGGAAGGTTTGGGGTATCTGGTAAGAACTATAGTGGAGAGATTTTAAAGATATGTTTAGAAAGGGAGTCGATGATAGTGATCATACTGTTTAAGAAGAGTCAAGCATAAGTATACATGGGAAAGGGTGGTGGAAGGTTGGATGGACTATACAGTGGTATCCAAAGGGAGGATGGGAAGAATTCTGTAGGAGGTGAGACCAGTGGATTGACAGATCATTAATTGACAGAAGGGAAATTGAGAGTGGAGGAAAAGTGGAGGAGAAAAATGGAGGTGCGTAGAGAATCGCTGAAAGTGAACGAATTAAATGAGAGAAACTGATCAAAGTGTGGGAGGTAGTGAGGGATACAGGAGAAACAGGAATATAATAATATGATTTAAGGAGGAAGTGATCAAGTTCTCAGAAATTGTATATGGGACCAGGAGGATGGCAGGGAACACAAGCAGAGGTAATAAATGGTAGAATGAAACGGTGAAGTCGCTGGTGGAAGAGAAGAATCGAACTTATGAGGATCGGTTGCAAAATAGGTCTAGGGAAATATATGAGAGGTACAGAAGGAAGAGAGGAGACGCAAAACACTAAATGAGGGAGAACATATGCAAACTGGGGAAGAAGTTTGACGGGAAGGGAAGAAAATGAGGGGGATGGCTCAGCCAGAGAGCAAAAAGTAAAGGGTGTAGAAAGACATGTGTTAAAGGAAGTAAAGGCGGTAAGGGAAAGATGAGTAGAGTACTTCTGGGGTTTGTTAAATTGAAGGATGTCAGGAAATGGCTGGTCGTGACAGTAGGAGATGCTTCGAACAATGTGATGAAAAGATCAGTAAAGGTGATGGGGGCTGGCTGGGCACTTGTGTTAGATGGATGTCACGTAGAGTGTCTAACAAGAGGAAATTTTATAGTGGACTGGCTGGAGAGGTCGTTTGATATATGTCTTGGGGGTACCAAGGGGCTGGGGTGCCTGTGTAGTTCCACTTTATGGGGGAAAAGGGGATGGGTATATATATGATATTTTTGTGGGAATCAGTCTGTTGACTGTAGTTGGTGGGGGCGTGTGTGAGGGTGTTGACTGAAAGAACTGTTAAAGGATGGGAGTAATTGGGGAGGGATGGTATGGGTTTGGGAGTAAGGGTGCGTGGATCGGGTTTTCGTAGGGAGGCAGGTATGTGAGAAGCTTTTGACAAAAGGTAAGGATATCTTTTGGGCGGTTTTGGATCTGGAGGAGACATGTGGCGGGGTCAACGATGGGAGCGTTTGTGGGGTACGCTGCGAATGTGTGGTGTTGGGGGTTGTTGTTGATGTCAGTCAGGGTCTTTTGCGTGAGTGGTATAGCATGTGTTAGGGTAGAGAATGGAGAGAGTGGATGGTTTGAGGTAAGGATGGGGCTGCGCCAGGGTTAGTTTGGGTTAGGTTAGGTTAGTATCATGGTTGTTCAACGTGTGGGTGGGTGGGAGCTGGATGCGAAGGTAATGAAAGGGTGTTTGGGGATAGTGTGAGAGTTGGGGGAGGTGGGAGGTGAGCCAGTTGTAATTTGCGGACGATAGTTTGTGGCTGGGTCAGAGGAGGGCCTATGGCAGTTGGTGGCGGATTTTGGGAGAGTGTTTTGGGGAAGAAGGCTGTGAGTGAATATGGACAGAAGTTGTGTAATGGGATGTACAAGGGTGGCAGTGAGTTGGAGACATGTCTTACAGGAGAGAAGCTGGAGAAGGTGAAATTTTGAGCATCTAAGGTCATGTATGGCAAGGGATGAGGGAGTGGGGGTGTAGGTGGGGTGTAGAGTAGGGGTAGGTGTCTTGGGAGAATGAAGGATGTCGTGAAAGGTGTGTAAGAGTGAACGCGGAGAGAAGACTATGCAAAGGGATGATTGTGTCCTGACATTGTTTGGAGCAGAGGTTTGGAATTTGGGAGAAGCAGAGTTTTTTTTCAGAGAAGCAGTGTTTTTTTACTTATTCATTTATTTATTCATTTGTTTATCTATTTATTTTAGAAATGTGGTGGAGGTTGAGAGGATGGGTGGAATGAGAGGTGGGGCGGAGAATGGTCGTGTAGGTACAGCTGGCGGATAGGATTGATCGGGGAACGCTGGGATGGCTTGGGCATGTGGATGGGGGTAAAGATTGCTGGCGAAAGGAGTGTGAAAGGCAGAGATTGATGGAGTGAACTTAATGGGACGGTGGAGTGGGGTGGATGGATGGAGTGGGGTGGATGGATGAAGTGGGATTTTTTTTTTTTTTTTTTTTTTTTTTTTTTGGTGAAATGTCACTCCCACGGGCTTTTGGTGAGGAGCCTACACCAGGGAGCGCGTACCTGCGGTCGAAGCCGTCAACCTTTGCCCTATGCACTTGGATTGTTACACTAGGTCACTGCTGGGTATCGGAGAGAAGTGTGAGATTCGATCCTACGAGACAAAAAGCGCCTTGGGTAAAAAGGGAGTGTCTGTCGAGAGGGGAATAGAGAGGGGATGTGGTGTGGGTGGAGGGTAGTTGTGCTGGCGCGGACGGAGCTTTTTTCCTGTCTGTTCGGTAAATTATTGTATGTATGAAGGGAAGGGTCTATTGTCGTCATTCAGTGAAGCGGTGGGGATAAACCAGATTCGGCTGTCGGAACCTACTGAGGTTCTGTGTCTTGCTGTATCGCTTCTAACTGGGCACTACCAGACCTGGCCTTTCATTCGCAAGGAGCTAAGATAAATGGAAGAATAGTTGGGTGTGGGATGTGTGAAGGGTACGTGTGTGTGCCTTGGTTGTTTATATTTATTATTTAAATGTATAATGATAACTTAATCTGTAAGTTATAGCAGAAATCTGATTCTGTTATGTAATCCCTCGTGACGTCATCACTGCATTGAGAGAAGTAACATGACGGCGTTCTTTACAGCTTCCCGCGTGACCGGCTGGTCGCTTGTGTCCGTTAACTCGCGTTTGTTCATACATGGAAAAGTACATTAGATTTAAATATGATTTTATTAATTATTTCGCAGCGTTTCTCAAAACTAGTTTTTGATACACGTATCTAAATGTAACCTACGTCAACCGACGATGAATCTGCATATCACAGGATTCGTTGAATCAAGCAATTTAGTAAGCAATGTTAGTTATGACGGACATCTACGGCTACTTCTAAGTAAGCCATCTGAAATCTGAGAGTTGATTTTCTCTTGGAGACACGAAAAAATGTCGATACTTTGTCAAACGCCAGCAAGCACTTTGAAGATGCGATGAACTCGTTCTGAATAAAACAATTGAATTTGTAGCTGAAACTGCAGTGATAATTGTAACAAATGAAGATGAATCAAATATCAAGTGGGAACAAAATCTGATGCCAAAATGTTTCAAAACATTGCAAGGATCACATAAACAGCTGGGGTGAGTAGAATGACCGTGAAATTCTCATCCAATCGTCGTTCATCATCACTTAACACCAAGCCAGTGCCAATTTGAACTCCTTCAAAACGGTGACGTATTATTACGCACACCCTAACCTGACCCAATCAGAACGACGCAAATATACTTGATGTTGCAATAGAACAAAATGTTCTCACAAAAACTAATGAAAAAAAATAAATAGATAAATTAATAAATAAATGAAAAAATATATATACAAGTACATTAATTAATTTATGAATGGTTAGTAAATAAGTGAACATACAGATAAATGAATGAATGAAAAATTATACTAGCTTTGATTATTGGGGAACTATTCTATATAGAAATAGGTTAAATATAATGAAAGATATATTCTCTGGTTTAACATGGGTCAGGTTTGGAAACTGTTCTAGCCATTCACCAATGTTTTTTTTTCTTCAAAACAATAAAGTCTTAGCAACAAAAAATCTCAGTTAATATAAAAACAGAACAGACTATGTGAAATACAAGATTGCGGAAAGGAAGATGAGATGAGATAAGGAGATGGAGGGGAGTGGAGGGGAGGGGAGGGAAGATGCCGCGCAAGTAAGGTGTCAGGTTAATTAAGGGAGCGTTGGACCAGTTACAAGTCGCAGTAAAGGGAAAGTGCTTAGTAAAGTAGGAGGGAACTGAAAGTGGCGAGTGAAGAGGAAGTGAATTTACAAAGAAAGAGAACGTGGTGAGGGGAGAAGTGGAAATTTTGTTGAAAGGGAAACGGCACAAGGTAATTTAAGTGAAGGGTACGATAATATGCAACTGCGAAAAGGAAGAGCGAGCAGGTGGAGGTTACTAAGTACGAGGGCGGAGGAAAGGAAGGAGCAATTACCCAAGGATACTGCAGTTACAAGTGGATGAGGGTAGCAAGGCAAGTGACGTATCAAAACCATCCACCTCGCTACGCCTCATTTGTCACACGTTTGCCAGTTTGTTACTCACCCGTCCTTGTCGAAGGCCCTGAAGCAGGCGTCCATGTCTCCTAAGAAGACTTCACTTCCCTCGGCAGGGTCCAAACTTCCCTTGTTCGTCGTCAGGGTTTCCTGAGGAAGGTCTTCTCTTTCTTTCTCGAGGTCACAAGACACCACCTTGTGACCGTCCGGTGTGGTAGTAGTTGACATCTAACTTAGCCTTTCGGCTGTGTTTATGTTTGTGTGTGTGTTGGTTTCAGGTCCTCGTGAGCGGGAATGCACGTGCGTACACCTCGAAAGTAGGAGAGCAAGTCTCCCTCCAGCGTGAGGATGGTACAGCAGTCACTCGAGTGGGAGCCTATGTTGGAGGTCGGTGTTGGAGAGGGGAGAATAGGTAAGCGCGTGTGAGTCTGGAGTCCACGGCTGGAACTGTGCGGAGTTGTATGCGGGTGAGAGTGACGCAGAGGAGGAGGAGGAGGGGAGGGAAGGGTGTTGAAGTAACCAGCGAGCTCGCAGCAGCAGCAATGGCGCCTATGCGTGTGTGCGTGCGTATATGTGTGTGTGTATGCGGGAGGAAAAGAAAACGCTCGACTCTATGCGAGAAACGTCGACTTTGTGGTGTTATCATGTTATCATTTTTCACGTGAAACAAGATCGTGTAAATGATGGCAGTGTGTACGTGTGTGTATACATATATGGGGAGGACTCAAAGCTAGAACGTCGACTGAGTAATAACATAACGTTTTTATTGGTGAGCACAAATTATTTATCTAATCTCGTACATAACAGCAGACTGAAAATAGGGTAGAATTCTTAAAGAAACGAGCCATATTCGCCCGGCCGTAAGCTGATTAGTAGTGGTGCATTTGATTACTCTGTCGATCGTAGAGATAACTTTGACAAGTCAAATCATTTTCAGTCAGATAAGCAACTTAGATAGCGAATCTCTAATAGACAATTATTTCGTCTGGACGAAGTCCGGGAGTGCTTTTGTCTAGTCTCATTATTTATTTGTATTTTTTTTTCTTTATCGTTACAAGAAAACTGATGGATCAATTGAAGTGAAACTTCCAGAAAAAGGGTCCAATAATCTATATATGGTTTTGATTTTTACTCAATTTTGAGAGTAATCAGATCAAAGTTAATATTACCCATGAGATCTTTACTGTAACTATGTAATTGAATGTCCCAAATTATTCTTATTTTCTTTCTCGGATGTAAATGTACTCATTGACCTTAAGTGATTCTAAGAAGTCAAACTCAAGGTCACACACATCTAAAAGGCTTCATCTCTTTAACAGTTGAAGGTAGAAATGTTTATTACTGTCGTATGGCTTTTTTGTATAAGAACTTTTCATCTTGACTGACCTTGAAAGTTCAAAATCAAGGTCATTGATTTTTAAGGGGTTATGACTCAAGGACAAATGCAGATGAATATGTTTAGTATCATCAACACGTAGCAAGGTGTAATTGTCACCGTATGACCGAACAACTCTGCTGCACTATTAGAACTGCTGCCGACGATGTTTGTTGTCATTTGTTCAGACGAACGTGAATTCCATTCAGCATGGCGTCCTGACGTCATTGCATAAATTCATTTAGAGTAGAAAAAAAAAAAAAAATGTAAAGAGATCACCAAAGGCTGAGTTTATAATAATTAATGGGTATTATTAGAAATTAGAAATGAAAAGACAAAGAAGAAATACAAGATTCTCCTTTTTATGAGGTATAAGGAAGCAAATTTTTCCCCTTATTTCATACTAAGCTAAAGGAAGTCACGTGCCTTCACAGTGTCTTAACCAGTGGTTCTCAACCTTTCTTTGGCCTGATGCCCCACTGTGACATACAAAAACATAGTATACATATGTAATTACACATGTACAGTACATACACACAAATGTTTTTACGTATGCATACTGCATATGCACTGTATATGTTAACTCGCACACACAATCATACTCACACACTCACCAGAAAAAATCAGTTGATAACATGTAATTACACATGTGTATACACACAAATATTTTTAAGCATGCATACTGTATATGCACGAAATTTGTTAACTCGCGGACACACTCATACTCACGCATACTCACTAGGAAAAATATCACTGTTAGTAACTCATTGTCAAACTGCCCACCTTAAAAATCAAATTGCTTCCCTGTGAGATGCACGCCCCAAGCCAAAAAAACCCGGTTCCCTTCTACGGAAGTGATTTCCCTTGAGCTTAATAAAAATCCATTAATGTCAGCCAAAACAAAACCTAAAAAATCTCCTCCTGTCAAAAGGACTAAACAGAATAGAAATTAAAATTGAAAAGCTTAGGCCACGAGTGCCTTAACTGCGACATAAACAGTTACCTTTGCCCTACGGATTAAGACAGCCCTGTCAGCCTTTATCTACAAGTCCACTGATGGCTTAACTAAGGCCTTCATCTTTACGAGGCGAGGTGGTTGCTGCACACGTCATAATAAACAGAAAACTCCCCCCCTTCGATGTGATTTTTCCTTCAGCTAATGCATAGGTATGAGCCATGAACTCGTAACAACTATATCCTGTGCGTCGCTTCTACATCTTCACTCCTACCTCCAACGACAAAGTTCGGTTTCAAAATAACTAACCCCAGGACCTATCTGCCCCACACACTGCTCTCGGTACAATCATTCCTTCATACAATCTCCTCTTAGCATTCATTTCCAAATGTCTATTTCTCATTACACATTTTAATCCTCCGAGGCCTTTATTCGCTTCTCTCAATCTACAATCTACCTCCACTTCCACTCCTCCCTTTCCCGCCACATTCGCACCCAATTATCTAAAACTATCCACTTCCTCCAGTCTCTCTCCCTTAATATTCACTTCCAGTCTGCGCTCACTTTCTTCCCTTATACGCCTCACCACCTTACTTTTACCCACATTTACCTTCAATTTCCTTCTTTCGCACACCTTCTCAAACTCTGTCGCTGACTTCCTCAGTCCCTTCTCTGAACCTGTTACAAGCGCAGTGTCGTCAGCAAACAACAACTGGCTTATCTCCCACTTTTCTCCATTTTCTGTAACCATCTCCAATCCCTGACCCACTACCCTTCCATTTACCTGTCGCACCACCCCATCCATGTATAAATTGAACAGCCAAAACGACATAACACATCCCTGACGAAGTCCCACCTTTACCTCAAACCACTCTCTCTATTTTTAATCCTAACACAAGCTCTACTACTCTCGTAAAAACTCTTGATTGCTCTTAAAAGCTTTCCTCCTATCCCATATATCTACAATACCTCCCACAGTGCCTTCCTGTGTACCCTGTCATAAGCCTTTTCCAGATCCATAAAAGCTCCCCCCCAAAAAAAAACATCCTTACCTTTTCCTAAAGCTTTCTCAGATATCTGTTTTGCCACGAAAATCTGATCTATGCAACCCCTACCTGTCCTAAACCCACACTGTTCCTCACCAATTACTCCCTCTGTTCCTCTCAATCAAGACCCTCCCATAAGCCTTTCCAACTACACTTAACAAGTTCATCCCTCTGAAACTACTACACTCACATTTGTCCCCTTGTAAAGTGGAACTATACAGGCACTCTACCCTCTTTTAAACATTAAATAACCTCACCAGCCAGTTCACCATCAATGTACTTCCTTTTTTCAGACATTCTGCATGACATCCATCCAACCCAGGTGCCTTACCTGCTCTCACCATCTTAACAACTACCTTCACTTCATCTTTCCTTATTTCTCCTCCATTTCCCTCCCTTATCACGGTCATTTTCTTAGCGCTTTCCACTGCAACTACTTTTCCCTCCCTATCCTCTTTCACATTTATCAACTCCCTAAAATACTCTGCCCACCTTCCTCTTACTGCCTTCTCTTCCATTATCATCTCTCCATCTGCATCTTTTATGATCCGTAACGCGGCGAGGCCTATTGTTCGAGCAGGTGGTTCTGGGCGTTGGCTGGAAAGTCTGATCCTCGAGTCACTAGGGACAATAGAATGTCCCTTGCTCGAGATCTGGAGGAATAATAGATGATCCCCAGAGAGTTTGTTTTAAGACACTGGAATACTTCTCGTTCTGTATGCGTGTGTGCACGCGTGTACACGCTGGACATCGGAGGGGTTGCCAATAAATATATACATATATGCGTGTGTGTGTATTTTTTAAGCCAACTGCGCTAATAGTTTGGCTATTTTTGTATTCACTATCTTCAGTATCATGAATGAATTTTTATCCTCATAGTTCAAGTTTTGAACTTAAATCATTCATGCCATCGATTATAATAAACCTGTGTAACAGCACAATAAAACTGTTGACACAAACACCGAAAACTTTATTTTTTCGCCTCAGAGGCTTCTTCAGGGTGAGAAGAACTTTGACTGTCTTGAAGGGCGAAGATGAATTCAAAGTAACGATATCTTTTTCACTGACACTGAAGCACTGAGCGGACGCGTCACTGATACGGCACTGACATGTGTAAATAAGCCTTAATGTCTGCGGACCTGTACTGCCTATAAAGTGAGGTTATTGGGAGACGACTTGTCCTACATCTTCCAACAACCTCACTATTTATAAGCAGCACAGGTCGGTTCGCAGACGTTATTCTTCACACGGTATTCGCACACAGCAGCTTTTCAAGAAAGTCAAATTTCCTCTCGCCCTGAAGAAACTACTGAGAGAGGCGAAAAAATTAATATTTCGGTGATTGTGTCAATTTTTATTGTACTGATACATAGATTGATTATAATCATTGTCATCCATCAGCGCCTATCAATACACCCTTTCACGTGATATTGAAATCATGAATGATTACGTTCAAACCTTGAACTATGAGGGTAAAAAGTTATTCTTGAAACTAAAGATATATACATATATAAATATATATATGTGTGTGTGTGTGTACGTATATATATACACAAACATGACACAAAAACAAAAGAAAAAAATCAGAGTATATTCACGAAATGCAAAATAGAATAACATCTTAAATTCCCCGTCCTACGGACCCCTTGGTAGCTTACTGCGCTCCCTTGAGGATCCTCGTAACCCTGGTTGAGAAACGCTGCTCTAGCTAACAGACAAATGCCGCGTGACAAAGACCACCGCTCCTCTAAACCACATTATTAAATATACCAATGATATCATAAAATTCTCACGCTCCGCTCCTTACGGAACCTACATGTTCATATACAACCTTTGAGCTTGAATGTTTCGTGTCTAAATAGATGTAGCTTTCTAAGGTACAGGAATAATATGTAAAACTATTCTTCCGTTCTGTCAGACTCCAAAGTCCCTCTTTTACCATTTCTATGACCCCATCTCTTCGGGACGATAATATTAGATATTCTTTCAATACTAACCAGGAAAGTCTCCTGTCTATGCTACAGACGTAAGTAAGCCATTTGGTCCCGCGGTTCTTTCGACATCTCGTTTTCCAGTAGTTGAATCTATGGAAAACCTCGGGCATGACTGGACTGCGGACAGACACCTCGAGTTGGGAAAGTGTTACACCAAGAGGACTTCGCGAACTAAAGCCAGGAGGTCTAACTCAGTTTAGTGGAGTTCCTGGCACAGGCGAAGTGATGTGACCACTTCTTTGTTGAGCACCTGACCTGATGCGTCTCAGGGTTAGAGTTAGGGGCTGGAATCGACCCAACCCCGGGCGATTTTTTTTTTACAGATTGGGGGAAGCTGCGGGCAAGAGTAGGATCAAGCTATAGTAAACCCTCGATATAACGGACGATATGGGGACAGGGGTCTGTCGTTATATCCGAAGATCCGTTATAACCGAGGATCCCTCGCTATAACGGACGAAAATCCGTTATAGCGAGGGTTTGTCCGGTCAGATTTTTTGTCCGTTATATCCGATATCCGGTATATCGAGATCCGTTATATCGAAGATTTACTGTACCTCGATTAAACCTTCCGAAGGGAGAGTCTGCCCAACACCTAAAGCCTTCGGGAGATTCTGTTCATCTCAAGAGGGATCTCCGGAAGCGAGTGAACGGACGGATGGCTTCTTTAAAGCCAACGCTCTGAAGGCGGTCGCTTCATATGCAACACTACGGTGGCTTATTCGACGCACTTGCTGAAGACCACAGGAGCGATTCACGAGGGCTTAATTACTTTCAAGGTGTATTCAACGACGACGCCTTGTTCAAGGCAGTCCAACACCCTTTTTGACAACAAACCTTCACAGCTTGCGAGACATTAGCTGCTCCCAAGGTGTAGCTGGCTACAAATCAAGTACATACCTACGTGAGCATTTCTTCTGATACTTTCCAAAGGACTTGACCCAAGATCACGTAAGGAGCATTCGACTTCCAGGCAAGGTTCACCTCCCCCGTAAACTATGAAATACTTCAACATTCCCATCCATGTACGCCCCACTAGGTACTTTATTTTACCTAACGACAGACGATTCTATTCAGCCGAGAAATGAACCCCTGGGGGCCTTAGTAGCTCAGCCTGTCCTTGAGCCGCACTTCGCAGAGCACCTGCATTCTCCCCTCAGGGGAGCCGACCACAGGTGAGATCCTCTTGCCCTGGAAGTCAGAGAGCACGACAGATAACGACCCTGGCAAAGCAAGAGCATCTTTCCGTCCGTAACGATTCCGGGGGTAGAAGAAAGTCGAGGTCAATAAGTAAGTAAGCGAGCACATACACAGACAAATAATCGAGCAAAGTAAATCCGCACCACCTCGGCATAGATAGGGGGGTAGGGGGCATCGGCTGCAACTAAGCGCTACCTGGCGTAACCTCACCTAGCCTTGCGCTCCCGAAAGACCGATAAAATCACGACAGAGGCAAGACTCATGTCCGATTTTCTTTCATTCCTTGCCCTACTACTCCTCTTCCTCCTCCAGCTTTCCCCTTCTTCTTCCTCGTTTCCATCAAACTACACCTTTTCCTCCATTCCTTTCTATATTCATCTTCTTATGCCTCCTCTCCTTCGCCTCCTCGTTTAATTCTTATTGATCCTCTTCCTATTTTCGTTTTCCCATTCTCTCCTCCTCCACCTCCTCTTCTTTACTTTCCACTTCTTCCTCCTTCCACCTTCCTCAATCTCCTCATCAGCCTCTTCCTCCCTCTTTACCTATTTTGTCTCCCTTTTCTTCTCTCCCTCTCTCCATGCTGGGAATGCATGCAGGCCCAACATGATGCCCTGCAGCCCATATATATATATATATATATATATATATATATAGAGAGAGAGAGAGAGAGAGAGAGAGAGGAGGATGAAGATTCTTAACCAAACAACTCACATCTAGATGTGATTTTATGTCTGGAGACCATTGTCTTTTGGAGATGTTAAGGTTCGGACATTCTTCAATTAAGGTGGATTAAAAAAATTTCCTCCTGAAACTGCAATTAGACTTGAACACTAATTTAGCCTTATCCCAGTCAAAACAATGATTTTTGTTCATGACATGTTGGAACACAGCTGAACTTTCTTGGCCACATCTAATGGATCTTTTGTGTTCAGATAATCTGGTGTTCAGGTCCCGGCCAGCTTGACCAAGGTACATTAGATCACAATCCTGACAGGCAGTGGCGTAGCTAGTGCTTTTGCCGCCCGGGGCTGCCCTCATGTTTGCCGCCCCTTCTCACAAGGAATTCAATAATTCAATATTACAAATGCACATTAACTTCTTAAAGGATATATATATATATGTGTGTGTGTGTGTCTGTGCAGAGCATGTTCATTTTCACCCATGTATACCCGTCCAATCGGATCGATGTTAACACGCTTGCAAACTGTCACACTTTATTATGCTTAATAACAGAAAAAAACTGACATCTATGAGAGACTGATTAACGTAATTTTATATCAATCATACAAGAACCAAAAAGTGCCGCCCGGGGCGGACCGCCCTTACCGCCCCCCCTTAGCGCCACTGCTGACAGGGTAAGCTATAAACTCCCATAGCCTCAGCTCCCCTTAATCTTTGGTGGACATTGACAATTTGTTTTTGTACAGTTTGGGGTAATGATAGGCAAGTGTGAGGTGGCTCTTGGGGATTACATTAACAGAAGGATTGTTGAAGTTACAAAAAGGGATTTTTAGAATGTTTATGAATGGAATCTGGTGACCTACTTCCCATTCTGTTTTGAATTCAATACTAGCGTACAATTGGTTCAACATGTCCAGGAATACTTCAAATGCACCCCATCTGTCATCCCACAATGAGAAAATATTATTGACAAATTTATACCAAATCATCTCAGGTGGTTTGATAGTGGGTAACAAAATATACTCAAAGTACTCCATGTACAAGTTGGCCAAAATAGGAGATAAATTAGAACCCATACTGCAACCAAATTTCTATCTAAAGAATTGGTTCTGGAAAGAAAAGGTGAACCAAATAAATAATTTTGTTGACCGGAAGTGGGATATTGTCCTGAAATGGTTGCAGTCTGGATTCTAAAAACATAAGAACATCCTCAACATTGATGTTAGCAAAGAGAGAGGTTCTACCAAGACTAACTTGGCATCCTGTATTTTGACATTTTTTACTTTGGAAATAAAATCAATGGAGTTTTTAATGGGTGTTGGAAAATTGGCCAACAAAAGGTGACCGAAGACCTGAGAGTAATTTGGAAAGTTTACTGAAGCAGGTGCCTCAGTTAGAAATGATAGGGCTTATTAAAATGTCTGATTTATGAACCTTTGGAAGACCATAAAAATAGGGGAGTTTGGGATTTGTGTACCTTCAAATTATTGATCCAATCCTTCACTGAAATCATATGCAGCAAGAGGGATAATTGCTGCATAAAATTACCAAATAATAAATCAATCAATGATATGTCTCAATTGTTACCAAAAGACAAAATCAATTTTATCTTCAATTATCCCAATAATTTGTTCAATAAAGTTGTCAATGTACATCACAGATCAAAGAGTAATACAACTCCTGGAATTTATAAGTTACCTTGTTTAGATTGCAATGATGTATATTGGGGACAAACGGGTAGAGACCTCACCACTAGGATCAAAGAGCACAAGAACTCTGTTAAATATGGGCAGGAAAATTCTGCCGTATTTCAGCATGTCGCAAATAAAAACCATTGAATAAATTGGGATGATGCTGAAATAATTTACAAATCCAAGTGCAGTTTTAAAGAAAAATAATAGAATCCTCTTTAATTAATAATTTTCCTAATTATAATATTTCCTTTGGCCAATGGTCACCAGACTGTATAACTTCCTTAGCTGTTAATAGACTGCTACCTTCTACACTAACTGTGGACAAAATCCACCAATGTCCACGTAGTGCCGGACACGTGACCTGAGCCCCTGTCCCTACCTGCTTACCTCACTACTTTTGTATAAATACATGCTTTTCTCCACTCTGCAATCACATCTGCTGAAGAGGATCACAGTTAGTGATTGAAATATACGGATCTTTTTACTTTCGCCTATTCTTCTCCGAAAGTGGGTCATTAGTAATATATAATGTATATATACATCCACAACTCAAGAACCAGCTCAGAGTAGCTCCAGTTCAGTTACAAACCATCCAAGCCCCTAACAGGAACAACAATGGTAACCATTTAGAGTTCTCATTACTAGAAGCAATCATACAAGGCAATATATAAGGCATTTAAAAAAATAATAGTAAATAAATGTATGTTGCCCTAACAAAGTGTCAAAGAAGGATGTGTTACATGCAGAAAAATAAATTGACAACTACATTTCATACAGATCAAAGGAACTAAGTCATGGAGGTGTTGTGATATCTTTCAGAAATGATCTGACCATATATTTTCTCTCAGGAGGTACTCGAGAACAACAAATACAATCAAAACTACTACTAGACACTAAGAACAAATTCTTGTTGGCTCATATAATAACAAAACCAACCCATTCAACTAATATCTTGGATTTACTCTTCAACAACAATGAACAAGTGCCATCCGATATCACTCTTGAAAATACTTCATTAAACTGTGGGTGTTGTATCTCCAAGGATTCAATAAACATTGCTGAATATATTATTGTAGTTATATTTGCAGTAACACAAATTACAAGTAAAAATGGTGTATATTCCTGACAACTTTGCACAATACTAAGATAAATAGAACTATATCCTTCATGACGTGCAGATATCTATCCACCAGTCTTGCCATTCTCTAATATTCTTGACAGTTTTTTGTAATCACAAGAAAATTTGTGCACCTAACAGAACACTTAAGACTTTAATTGTGAACAAGCAAAAAATGCATTTACATAATAGGTCCATTAAAGATCACTCAAATAACTGCACAACCAAGAGTCAACCAACTTTTACAAATGACAGTATGCACGTGTGATGATTCCCTCATGAAAAGGTTAAAAAGGCTTTCTGAGAAAGCTATATCACACAGGTCACCCTTGAAATGACTCTACATAGGATCACCATGAGTTGTTTGAGCTAATTCTTTCTTGAGAAAGCTGGACCATACAGGTCACACTCAAAAGGTTTCTCTCCAGTCTGGGTTATCATGTGTTTTTTGAGATTCCCCTTTGTTGAGAAAGCTTCATAGCACAGGTTACGTTGTATGATATTTCTGAGCACTTTTTCTTGAGAGAACTGCATTGCACAGGTCACACTTAAAAAGCTTCTCTCCAGTGTGGGTCATCAAGTGATATCTAAGACCACTCTTTCCTGAGAAAGCTGCATTGCAAAGGTCACAAGTTATATTTGATAGCACTCTTTCTTGAGAAAGTTGCATCACACACATCATACTTGAAAGGCTTCTCTCCAGTGCGGGTCATCACATGATATTTGAGAGTATTCTTTCCTGGGAAACCTGCATCATACAGGTCACACTTGAAGGCCTTCTCTCCAGTGTGGGTCATCACGTGTCATTCGAGAGAAGTTTTTCTTGAGAAAGCTGCATCGTACAGGTCACATTTGAAATGCATCTCTCCAGTGTGGGTCATCACATGATGTTTGAGAGCCCTTTTTTGTGAGAAAGTTGCATCACACTCATCGCACTTAAAGGGCTTATCTCCTGTGTGGGTCCTCATGTGTTGTTTGAGAGTACTCTTTTGTGAGAAAGTTGCATCACACAGGTCACATTGGAACGGCTTCTCTCCAGTGTGGGTCCTCATATGTCGTTTGAGATCACTCTTATGTGAGAAAGCTTTATTACACAGGTCACACTGGAAGGGCTTCTCTCCAGTGTGGGTCATCATGTGATTTTTGAGACCACTCTTTGCTGTAAAAGCTGCATTGCACAGGTCACATTTGAAAGGCTTCTGTCCAGTATGGGTCATAATGTGATATTTGAGACCACTCATTTCTACATAAGCTCCATCGCATAGGTCACACTTGAACGGCTTCTCTCCAGTGTGGGTCATCATGTGTCGTGTGAGATGACTATTTTTCGAAAAAGCTTCATCGCAGTGGTCACACTTAAAAGGCTTCTCTCCTGTGTGGGTACTCATGTGTTGTTTGAGAGAACTCTTTTGTGAGAAAGTTGCATCACACAGGTCACATTGGAAAGGCTTCTCTCCAGTGTGGGTCACTCTGTGCAGTTTCATATTACTCTTGTGTGAGAAAGTTGCATCACACAGGTCGCAACTGACAGGCTTCTTTAAAGTGTGTGTCATCATGTGATGATTGAGACCACTCTTTCCTGAGAAAGCTTCATCGCACAGGTTACATTTAAAGGGCTTCTCTTCAGTGTGGGTCATGAAGTGTCGTACAAGATTACCCTTTCTTGAGAAAGCTTCATCACACAGGTCACACTTGAAAGGCTTCTCTCCTGTGTGGGTCATTATATGTTGTTTGAGAGAACTTTTTCGTGAGAAAGTTGCCTCACACAGGTCACATTGGAAAGACTTCTCTCCAGTGTGGGTCACCATGTGCTGTTCGAGTTTATTCTTATGTGAGAAAGCTGCATCGCAGAGGTCGCAATGAAAAGGCTTTTCTCCAGTGTGGGTCATCACATGATATTTGAGAGTATCCTCTGTTGTGAGAGCTGCATCACGCAGGTCACACTTGAAAGGCTTCTCTTCATTGTGAATCACTGAGTGTTGTTTGAGATTACTCTTTAATTTACCCTCAACCTGAAAGAAAAATATAAAAGAAATTTGACATCTAACTTTTTGAGAGCATGTAATAGGAATAATATAAGCATACACAAATATAGCTGGGCATTATCTAAAATACAGTAGTAGATGGAAAGAAACAACTTGTATCAAAGACACAATAAGATATGACAGTATAGAAATAAGAAATCTTTGTCAATTTTTTGCAGAGGACCATTACACAAAGAACCACCGCCTTTAATATTCAAAGCTAGAGTGAAATATTTACTAACTGAGTAAACAGGGGGAAGCAATGCTATTGCAGGATCACAATAGGGGCAAAATATTGCTGGTTCCAACTTTAGGATAGAGTCAGGGAGGAAAAATAGTGATCTTTGTCACAACGCAACAACGGTGACACAAATCACCGTACTAGCTTTGTCTATCAAGCAAATCTAGATTAAAACAATTTGGAAATTGAATAGATAGGAGGAAAACAAGGCTATTCAGGGTCACAGTAAACCCAAAACATCACTGATTTCAACTTTTGAAGAGAGGAAGGGAAGAAAAATAGTGGCCTTTGTCTCCAAGGTCGCTTATGATAGAAAACACAAGAAGATCAAATCTAAATTTCTTGTTTTGTTTACATCATAAACAGTTGTCTTTCATTGCTATATTCACACTAATAATGAATGATTCTGAAGGCTTCACATCCAAAAAAGTAAGTCCATTAGAAAACTAATCAATATAGTACCGAAAAGTTTTATATTTGAAAAAGAAGTCGTAAGTTGAATACTCTGCCATGGAGGTAAGTGAAATTCTTACAGAGTTGGAAAGATTTAGAGACAATTTCCTCATATGAAGCTAGACAACACAATCTAGTGAATAAACTTGAGCAGGAAAAGGATACAAACCTGGCTAAGAAAAGAGAGAGAGAGAGAGAGAGAGAGAGAAGAAAGAAAATTTGATGAGAGAAAAAATCTAAACACCATGGAGGAAAAAGAGGGTAGGCCAACAACAAATTAGGATAGGAGAAATAAAGTAACCTTTACAGATATCAAGGAGCAACAGGAAAGAGATACCCTGGAAGAAGGAATAGACAAGGTTATATAAAAAAGAGAATCTCCCACCAGAGATATAGACAAGTCTAGATACATCTTACTCTTTGGATGCTATGAAGAATACAACACCTCATGAAAGTTACATCATGACAAAAGAAATGCAAATGATTGGGGAAATTACATCAACAACTCTAGGGAAGAAGGACTTGGGTGTAACAGACCAGACTGATAGCATGTACAGGTTAGGCATGTATAAGAGAAACTCTGCACATCTAGCTAAAATAAAGTTCAAGTTGCAAGCCATGGCAAAAGAAGTAATCAGCAAGTCTTGGAAGTTAGCATGAGAAGAAAGGTTAAAAAATATTTGGATTAGGAAAGATGCTAATGAAGAGGAATGAGCAAAGACACAAAAGCTCTTTGTGGAAGTCAAACACAAAAATTATAGGACCGAAGAAAAAGAGCATATTTTTTTTTGGATAGTTGTCAATCACAAGGTGAGGAAATGGTGTATAAGAAAAGAAGGTAGTATTGTACAGTAAACACTACAAGGAAACTTAGAATAGCATATGCTAATGTTGATGGTTTACTATCAGCTAGGTTGGAGATAAATGACTACTTAAGGATAAATGAGCCTGATATATTGTGTCTAGTAGAGACTAAACTCCCAAAAAATGTTGATATACAGTTGGGGAACAACAGATACACCTGGAGAAGAGACAGAGAAGATAAAAAGGGTGGAGGAGTAATGTTTGTGGTGAGAAGTAATATAAAAGTAGAAGAAGCAAATCTGAGTGAAGGCAGGGCTGAAGCAATTCACCTAAAGATCAGTACTAAAGGACACAATAAAAGAGACTTCATGGTGGCATATGTTCCCCCCAAGACAAGAGCTTGGGATGAAACTGAATATCAAGAAATGTTAAAGGATACAACTCTTTTCCTAAAGAAAAATATTGAACAAAGTAGTAACACAGTCCTTATTGGAGATTTTAATTGTGGTGATGTCAACTGGGAGGAATGGGATGCAAGTGGCAAAGCAGATTCCTGGGGAAATATACTGTTGATTATAGCTATGAAGAACACAATGACCCAATGGGTAAAGGAAGTGACTTGGTTAAGAGGAGATGACACTCCCACAAGATTAGATTTGTTACTAACCAAAGAGCCAGACATCATCAGCTCCTTGAATTACCTTTGCCCAATAGGAGGATGAAGAAACAGAGTCAAGGAATGACTCACATAGGCAAGGGAGACTCAATTTTAGGAAAGCAGACTACTTAGGGTTGAGGAAATTCTTTGAAGAAACAAATTGGGAGGAATTCATGAATACTACGGGAATAAGGAGGAAAAGGGAAAATTTTCTTGACATTTACAACCTAGGAATGAACAAATATGTGTCAAAGACTAGAGAAGGGAAGATGTAAAATCAGAACTGGTTTAACAAAATGTGTGAGATTACCAAAAAGGCCAGGGATGCGGCTTGGGGAAAATGGAGAAAGAAAAAGAAGCAACAAAACAAAAGCTTACAGACAAGCTAGGGAGGACTCGACCAGAATTTGCATGGAGGAAGAAAGCAATTTTGAAAGAGGTGTAGTAGAAAAATGCAAAGATGAACCAAAACTGTTTTACAGGTTTATAAATGGTAAATTATGTGATTCGTGTTACCATTGGGCTCGATATTGTCCGCATTCATATAAAAATAATGAGATGTCATTTAGGAATATCAATAAACGAGATACTGGTGGTTATAACGAGGAACACATGATACAAATTCCAGTATTTGTTGGATATGCCAGTGATGAAAATGTCAAACAGACAAAGATAATGCATTTGGTCAAGGAGTCTTGAAATTGTGGTATATTGGATACCAGTTCTTCAACTACAGTTAGCGGCCAACAGTGATTGGATAATTATTTGAACAACCTGTGCAATGAAGAATTGGCCATGGTGAAAGAAGAAAAATCTTGCGGTACATTTACGTTTGGCAATGGTGTAACCTACAGATCCATTAAGCGTGTAGTACTTCCATGTTGGATTGAAGGTGTGAGATCGGAGCTGTCAACTGATGTTGAGTGCAATCTTCCACCTTTGATTAGTAAGCTGTCAATGAAAAAAGGAAAAATGGTTCTTGGTTTTGGTAAGGATTCAGTGAAGATTATGAATAAATGGGTAAAGATGAAGGTAGCATAGTCAGGTCACTACATGTTACCACTGTTCTTATGACTAGAACCAGGGATCCAGAATGTGTTACTGGCTTCAATGGATAGCAGTAAAACTGCTTTAAAACTTCATCATCAACTTGGCTATCTGGGTACGGAGAGATTAATTAGGATGCTGTGAAATGCTGAAATGTTAGAGAGAGACATGGAGAAACAGATAAGAAATGTTATTGAAAATTGTGAAGTGTGTATAAAGAACAAATGCCCAAAACCTAGACCAGTTGTCAGTGTGCAGATGGCAGAGAAATTTAATGAAGTAATTGCAATGGATCTGAAACAGGTACAACAACATCTGTTTCTTATCACAGTAGATCTTGCTACAACGTATTGTGTGGCATCAGCCATCACCAACAAGTCTGCTATGACAGTGGTTGGCAGTGTCTTCAGAAATTGGATTTCAATGTTTGGTGCTCCAAGGAAACTTCTCTAACATTGGACTTGAATTTCACAATAATGACATGAGAGAACTTGGCAATCTGTTTGGTGTTGAAATCATAACCACTGTTGCAGAAAGTCCATGGAGCCATGGCACATGTGAACGATTGAATGCTATAATTGGTGACACAGTGCTAAAAGTGTTTGAGGATATTAAGTGTTATATCGATATAGCCTTGGCTTGGGCGGTGTCAGCCCATAATGCATTGGCGAATAATTCCAGCTTTAGCCCAAACCAATTAGTATTTGGTTTCAATCCTGCAGTAGCTCCTTGCCTGCTCTAGAGTCAGTTTCTGGCTCAGATATTGTGCGACAAAACTTGAATGCTCTGCACTTGGCTCAAAAGGAGGTACAACAAAGACAATATGGTATTACAGGCAACTCTGAATTGCCAGAGAACTCTTGAAGAGAAACAAGACCATTTAAACTGCTAGTGGGACAAAGGATCTGAGGACTGAATGAAAAAAATGGTGAGCACATGTCTCGAAGAATAGTAAGCGGAGGAGGTAAAGCTAAAGGTAAATATAAAAATTGGTTCAACTTCCAAAAAGATTCTGATAGGAGTGTAGAGTGTGTGGATTTTTCGGAAGTTACAGAATTGGAAGTGGTCCCTGATGAAGTGGAGATGTTCGTGTTTTACTTCAATGAAGAAGTGATAAAAACAAAGGAGCTGGAAGTACAAAATTGGCAAAAACACGATGTTTATGAGGAGGTGGAGGATAGAAACTATCTGTGCAGTGGGTTATCACAGAAATGGTGAAAGACTGAAGCCCTATAATCAAGACACACCTTGTAGCAAGGGGTTTTGAGGAGGACACATCCGGCTTTAGAAAGGACTCCCCAGCTTGTTCTAAAGAATCTACCTGATTGGCTCTGGCAATAGTTTCTGCATTTGGTTGGGAGTGTCACAGCCTGGATGTGAAGTCTGCTTACCTTCAGAGCAACTACATAGAGCAAGAGGTTTACTTGCGTCCTCCCCAGAATATTATAGTGGTCAGTTTTGCAGACTGAAAAAGAGAGTGTGGTATATGTTATGCACTGAGAGCATGGCACTTGCTTGTCAACTGTCAGCTACTATCTCTGTCAGCTGAGATGTGTCCACTCAAACTACCCTTGTTTTCTTGGTATTATGGCGATGAACTTCATGGTATATCTATGTGGATGATTTTCTCTAGATGGGCACTGGGGTGTTCCAGGAGAAGGTTACTGATGTTCTTCAAGAAGAGTTCTGTATTGGGAGCACAGCATTATCTACCCTCAAGTACATAGGTTTGGAAGTGGGCACTACAGGTGAAGGTATAATGGTTGGCCAGTATAGCTATGCCAGTCTGCTCACACCACTGAGTTTGGGATGTTGCAGGTCAGCAGCTAAGTCCAGTGAGCTGTCGGACAATGAGAAGAAAGAATTTAGTGCTCTGATTGGTCAACTGAGCTGGATAACTACACAAATGAGACCTAACATTGTCAATGATGTGTATGAATTGAGCAGACATTGTAAAAATGCCACAGCGGCTGCTGCTGTGAGACTCAATAAGATTATCAACCGAGTTGTGGATGACCATTTTTGCTTGTTGTTTAGAAAGTTGTAATCTGTAGAGGACTGTATAATTGAGTGCTTCTCAGACACTTCCTTTGGGAACCTATCTGATGGTAGCTCCCAGGGAGGATTTGTGATTTTTCTCAAGGATAGGGAAGGAAGATGCCCAATTTATTGGCAATTGAGGAAATTGTGCTGAGTGGTGAAATCCACACTGTCTGCTAGACCCTGGTGCTTGTTGAGTGTGCTGAGGCTGCTTCCTATCTTGGACGGATTATCAGGAACATTGTCCCATGCCAGACCTTAGCTGTGCACTCACTACTTGGTTGAAAACAAGAGTTTGGTGGAGACCTTGAATTCTTCTCAAAATGTAGAGGATTGTTGTCTTGGCATCGACACTGTACTACTGAAGGATATGTTGTCGTGTGGTGAGATTAACTCTTTTTCTTGGGTCAGAATCTTGGAGCAACTTGCCAACTGCCTTACTAAGAGGCTTCACATGACAAGTTTGAAAGTGCTGGGGCCATTTTCATGGTTGCTCTCTGGATTCTTTCAATTTTCTTTATATTCTTTTTGGTACTGGGTGGCCATAATGTTGCAGCATACCCCAATCTAGGCCTTATTAATGAGACTAATATTTTTTAAATAATTTCTTTGTCCAAATAGGTAAACGCCACTTTTACTGATCTTGCAATTAATAAGATTCTCAAACAATTTTGTTTGTTTATCAGAAGACAAGTTGCTTCAGATAATTACAAAGGATTACAAAGGATTACAAAGGCGGAGCATGCCGACAGGAGACCTTTTGATCCATATCTAGGTCGGATGCTTCTTTTTCAGATCCTACTTTTTTACCTCTTTAGTTCCAATTTTATATTGTCCTGATATTATTTTTTCACTTTTACCAAACTCCATTATGCTACATTTCTTAATGTTGAAATTCACTTCCCACTTCTGACTCCATTTCCAAACCTTGTTCAGGTCTCTCTGTAGTGATTTGCAGTCTGTTTTGGTATATTTCTATTGATATATTTTTGTATACCTAAGAATGTACCTACTTACAGGTATATATATGTAATTATACCTACAGTATCTAGTCACAGGATAGGTTAGGAGTGTGAATTTGTGTAAAAACTGGGAATTAGGGTACTTTATGTAACGAAGGCTAGTGTTGCTGTGGAATCCAGATGCACTGTTGGGTAACTAAAGACTGACAGTGGAATGAAGGACTTGATGCTAGCTTGTCCAAAATTTTGTTGGCATTACAGTTTTCAGTGTTGAATAGTGATGACTTGATGTGTCTTAAGTGGAGGGAGGAGGAAGGGTGACAGGAGTTGGTTAGAGATCGTGGCTGATTTCCTGGTGGCCATGTTCAACCGATACAAAGTACTTGGTCCTTGCTATGGGTCACGGCGGTGGAGGGGGGTGGAGGTGCGGAATTAGGTAGAGGCTTGTGGCTGGCCTCTCCTGTTGGCCATGATCAACCAATGCAAAGTTCCTGGTCCTTCCAATGGGTCATGGTGGTGGAGGTGTGGAGTTGGGTAGAGGGTCATAGCCGGTCTCTCCTGCTGATCAACATGAAGTTCCTGGTCCTTGCCACAGGTCACAGCAGTGGAGGGACTTGATGGGTTGGTTCTTGTCAGGCTCCGTATGTATATATATATGTATGTATATATATATATATATTAATATATATATATATACATATATACATATATATATATATATATATATATATATATTAAAAAAAAATAATAATAATAATAAGTATGTTAATCAGTACTCACATTGGTTGGCAAGGTCGGTTGTGGCCCGAGTGGATTGAGGTGCAATCGTCACTCGGAGAGGACAGTTGCAGGGGGTGGAATGGTGTGTAGAGTGTGGGATGTGTTGCTCACTGGGAGGTGTACCAAATGAAGCTGCTTGGAACTGTTGACCCTGAAGTCAGTGTGCCAGGTTTCATTCTGGAAGTAGGGGAACCAGTAAGATTTTAAGTAGCATTACTTAAGGAGTGGGCATGTGAGAATGCTTCATGATGCATTTGCTGAGGTTGCATGCTTTGGTAGGCTGCCTTGAGCGAATGCTGCGTAGGCTCATGGGAAGGGGCCTGGTGATCTTAAAGTAGGTGTGCAGGATTAAATGAAGTCTTGTGGGCAGTTGGCTTGGTTTTTTTTTTAGTATGGGTTGGATTCTGGAGACTTGACTGAAGTCTTCAAGTCAATGTGCCAGGCTTGATTGATACTGGACTCCGGTGCATTACACTGGGTATTCTTGTGACTTGACTGGAGTTTGATGCAGTGATGCATTGAGTTTTGCCTTGAGATTGTGTTGCTGGGAATCACTGCACTGGGCTGACAATTCTAGTTGTGGACTAGTGGCTTCTTTCAGAGGCTGTGTAGGATTTTGATGGCTACACAGGTGGGCGTGGGTAGTCGTGGACGAGTGGTCTCTCTTCAGAAGCTTAGAGAGGGGTAGCAGGCTGCCACCACTGCTGGTGTAATGGTTATACTTTAGGGTGGTGGGTGGTACTGGGACTGCTGCCACCGGTCGTGTAACTGGTTAATGACTACAACTGTAGCTGGAAATGTAAAGCCTTTTCAGGCTTGACTTATTAAGGTGAAGAGATATTTACAGTGTGGGGATATAACCTCCTATGAGGAGAGTCCCTGGGTGCTCCCTCTATGGGAGAGTTCTTTCCTGGTGACACATACACCACACATTTACGTGAATATGCCTATCTTTGCATATCTAAGCTTATAGTTAGATCATAGGTTTGGGATTTACACAATACTATTTGTGTGTCAGTTATAGTATTGTCTAATTAGTATTAGTGAATGTGGCTTGAAGTGATGTATGGATTATAGTTATAATTGTGTAGTTTGGTGGGTATAAGGAAATTGTTAATGATCTGCCTGGCGACACTATGTACTTGTTTCAGTAACATTCC